>NW_028161524.1:2500-25222 GCF_964263955.1 Coregonus lavaretus | reverse complement strand
GGAGAGTGTTAGGAGAGTGTTAGGAGAGTGTTAGAGAGTGTTAGGGAGAGTGTTAGGAGTGTGTGTTAGGAGGTGTGTTAGGTGTTTAGGAGTGTGTTAGGAGAGTGTTAGGAGAGTGTTAGGTGTGTGTTAGAGTGTGTTAGGAGTGTGTTAGGAGAGTGTTAGGTGTGTGTTAGGAGATGTGTTAGGAGTGTGTTAGGAGTGTGTTAGGTGTTAGGAGTGTGTTAGGGAGAGTGTTAGGAGAGTGTTAGGTGTGTGTTAGGAGAGTGTTAGGAGTGTGTTAGGAGTGTGTTAGGAGTGTGTTAGGTGTTAGGAGTGTGTTAGGAGAGTGTAGGAGAGTGTTAGGTGTGTGTTAGAGAGTGTTAGGAGTGTGTGTTAGGAGTGTGTTAGGAGTGTGTTAGGAGTGTGTTAGGTGTGTTAGGAGTGTGTTAGGAGTGTGTAGGATAGTGTTAGGTGTGTGTTAGGAGTGTGTTAGGAGTGTGTTAGAGTGTGTTAGGTGTGTGTTAGGAGTGTGTTAGGAGTGTGTTAGGAGTGTGTTAGGTGTGTATAGGAGTGTGTTAGGTGTGTGTTAGGAGAGTGTTAGGAGTGTGTTAGGTGTGTGTTAGGAGTGTGTTAGGAGTGTGTTAGAGAGTGTTAGGAGTGTGTTAGGAGTGTGTTAGGTGTTAGGTGTGTGTTAGGAGAGTGTTAGGAGTGTGTTAGGAGAGTGTTAGGTGTTAGGAGTGTGTTAGGAGAGTGTTAGGAGTTGTTAGGTGTTAGGAGTGTGTTAGGAGAGTGTTAGGTGTTAGAGTGTGTTAGGAGTGTGTTAGGAGTGTGTTAGGAGTGTGTTAGGAGAGTGTTAGGAGAGTGTTAGGAGTGTGTTAGGAGTGTGTTAGGAGTGTGTTAGGAGAGTGTTAGGAGTGTGTTAGGAGTGTGTTAGGAGTGTGTTAGGAGTGTTAGTGTTTAGGAGTGTGTTAGGAGTGTGTTAGGAGAGTGTTAGGAGAGTGTTAGGAGTGTGTTAGGAGTGTGTTAGGAGTGTATTAGGAGTGTGTTAGGAGAGTGTTAGGAGAGTGTTAGGAGAGTGTGTTAGGAGAGTGTTAGGAGTGTGTTAGGAGAGTGTTAGGAGAGTGTTAGGAGTGTGTTAGGAGAGTGTTAGGAGAGTGTTAGGAGAGTGTTAGGAGTGTGTTAGGAGAGTGTTAGGGAGAGTGTTAGGAGTGTGTTAGGAGTGTGTTAGGAGTGTGTAGGAGAGTGTTAGGAGTGTGTTAGGAGAGTGTTAGGAGAGTGTTAGGAGAGTGTTAGGTGTTAGGAGAGTGTTAGGAGTGTGTTAGGAGAGTGTGTTAGGTTGTTAGGAGTGTGTTAGGAGTGTGTTAGGAGAGTGTTTAGGAGAGTGTTAGGAGTGTGTTAGGAGTGTGTTAGGAGAGTGTTAGGAGAGTGTTAGGAGTGTGTTAGGTGTTAGGTGTGTTAGGAGTGTGTTAGGAGTGTGTTAGGAGTGTGTTAGGGAGTGTGTTAGGAGAGTGTTAGGAGTGTGTTAGGAGTGTGTTAGGAGAGTGTGTTAGGAGAGTGTTAGGAGTGTGTTAGGAGAGTGTTAGGAGTGTTAGGAGAGTGTTAGGAGAGTGTTAGGAGAGTGTTAGGAGAGTGTTAGGAGAGTGTTAGGAGTGTGTTAGGAGAGTGTTAGGAGAGTGTTAGGAGTGTGTTAGGAGAGTGTTAGGAGTGTGTTAGGAGAGTGTTAGGAGTGTGTTAGGAGAGTGTTAGGAGAGTGTTAGGAGAGTGTTAGGAGTGTGTTAGAGTGTGTTAGGAGAGTGTTAGGAGAGTGTTAGGAGAGTGTTAGGAGAGTGTTAGGAGTGTGTTAGGAGAGTGTTAGGAGAGTGTTAGGAGTGTGTTAGGAGAGTGTTAGGAGAGTGTTAGGAGAGTGTTAGGAGTGTGTTAGGAGAGTGTTAGGAGAGTGTTAGGAAGAGTGTTAGGAGAGTGTTAGGAGTGTGTTAGGAGAGTGTTAGGAGTGTGTTAGGGAGTGTTAGAGTGTTAGGTGTAGGAGAGTGTTAGGAGAGTGTTAGGAGAGTGTTAGGAGTGTGTTAGGAGTGTGTTAGGGTGTTAGGAGTGGTGTGTTAGGAGAGTGTTAGGGAGAGTGTTAGGAGTGTGTTAGGTGTGTGTTAGGTGTGTGTTAGGAGTGTGTTAGGAGTTTGTTAGGAGTGTGTAGGTGTGTGTTAGGAGTGTGTTAGGAGTGTGTTAGGAGTGTGTTAGGAGTGTGTTAGGTGTGTGTTAGGAGTGTGTTAGGTGTGTGTTAGGAGTGTGTTAGGAGTGTGTTAGGAGTGTGTTAGGAGAGTGTTAGGAGAGTGTTAGGAGTGTGTTAGGAGAGTGTTAGGAGTGTGTTAGGAGAGTGTTAGGAGTGTGTTAGGAGAGTGTTAGGAGTGTGTTAGGAGAGTGTTAGGAGAGTGTTTAGGAGTGTGTTAGGGAGAGTGTTAGGTGTGGTTAGTGTTGTGTTAGGAGAGTGTTAGGAGTGTGTTAGGTGTTAGGAGTGTGTTAGGAGAGTGTTAGGTGTTATGAGGTGTTTAGGAGAGTGTTAGGAGTGTGTTAGGAGTGTGTTAGGAGAGTGTTTAGGAGAGTGTTAGGAGAGTGTTAGGAGTGTGTTAGGAGTGTGTTAGGAGTGTGTTAGGAGAGTGTTTAGGAGTGTGTTAGGAGGAGTGTTAGGAGTGTGTTAGGAGAGTGTTAGGAGAGTGTTAGGTGTTAGGAGAGTGTTAGGAGTGTGTTAGGAGTGTGTTAGGTGTTAGGAGTGTGTTAGGAGTGTGTTAGGAGAGTGTTAGGAGTGTGTTAGGAGTGTGTTAGGTGTTAGGAGTGTGTTAGGAGAGTGTTAGGAGAGTGTTAGGAGTGTGTGTTTAGGTGTGTGTGTTAGGTGTGTGTTAGGTGTGTGTTAGGAGTGTGTTAGGGTGTGTTAGGTGTGTGTGTTAGGAGTGTGTTAGGGTTAGGTTGTGTGTTAGGAGTGTGTTAGGAGAGTGTTAGGTGTTAGGTTGTGTGTAGGAGAGTGTGTTAGGAGTGTGTTAGGAGTGTGTTTAGGTGTTTGGAGTGGTGTTAGGAGAGTGTTAGGAGTGTGTTAGGAGTGTGTTTAGGTGTTAGGAGTGTGTTAGGAGTGTGTTAGGATGTGTGTTAGGAGTGTGTTAGGAGTGTGTTAGGAGAGTGTTAGGAGTGTGTTAGGAGTGTGTTAGGAGTGTGTTTAGGAGAGTGTTAGGTGTGTTAGGAGTGTGTTAGGAGTGTGTTAGGAGAGTGTTAGGAGAGTGTTAGGAGTGTGTTAGGAGAGTGTTAGGAGAGTGTTAGGAGAGGTGTTAGGAGTGTGTGTAGGAGAGTGTTAGGAGAGTGTTAGGAGAGTGTTAGGAGTGTGTTAGGAGAGTGTTAGGAGTGTGTTAGGAGAGTGTTAGGAGTGTGTTAGGAGGGTGTTAGGAGAGTGTTAGGAGAGTGTTAGGAGTGTGTTAGGAGAGTGTTAGGAGAGTGTTAGGAGAGTGTTAGGAGAGTGTTAGGAGAGTGTTAGGAGTGTGTTAGGAGAGTGTTAGGAGAGTGTTAGGAGTGTGTTAGGAGAGTGTTAGGAGAGTGTTAGGAGAGTGTTAGGAGTGTGTTAGGAGAGTGTTAGGAGAGTGTTAGGAGTGTGTTAGGAGAGTGTTAGGAGTGTGTTAGGAGAGTGTTAGGTGTTAGGAGAGTGTTAGGAGAGTGTTAGGAGAGTGTTAGGAGTGTGTTAGGAGTGTGTTAGGTGTTAGGAGTGTGTTAGGAGAGTGTTAGGAGTGTGTTAGGTGTGTGTTAGGTGTGTGTTAGGAGTGTGTTAGGAGTGTGTTAGGAGTGTGTTAGGTGTGTGTTAGGAGTGTGTTAGGAGTGTGTTAGGTGTGTGTTAGGTGTGTGTTAGGAGTGTGTTAGGAGAGTGTTAGGTGTGTGTTAGGAGTGTGTTAGGAGTGTGTTAGGAGTGTGTTAGGTGTGTGTTAGGAGTGTGTTAGGAGTGTGTTAGGAGAGTGTTAGGTGTTAGGTGTGTGTTAGGAGAGTGTTAGGAGTGTGTTAGGAGTGTGTTAGGTGTTAGGAGTGTGTTAGGAGAGTGTTAGGAGAGTGTTAGGAGTGTGTTAGGTGTTAGGAGTGTGTTAGGAGAGTGTTAGGAGTGTGTTAGGAGTGTGTTAGGAGAGTGTTAGGAGTGTGTTAGGAGTGTGTTAGGAGTGTGTTAGGAGTGTGTTAGGAGAGTGTTAGGAGTGTGTTAGGAGAGTGTTAGGAGTGTGTTAGGAGAGTGTTAGGAGAGTGTTAGGAGTGTGTTAGGAGAGTGTTAGGAGAGTGTTAGGAGAGTGTTAGGAGTGTGTTAGGAGAGTGTTAGGAGAGTGTTAGGAGTGTGTTAGGAGAGTGTTAGGAGTGTGTTAGGAGAGTGTTAGGAGTGTGTTAGGAGAGTGTTAGGAGAGTGTTAGGAGAGTGTTAGGAGTGTGTTAGGAGAGTGTTAGGAGAGTGTTAGGAGAGTGTTAGGAGAGTGTTAGGAGTGTGTTAGGAGTGTGTTAGGAGAGTGTTAGGAGTGTGTTAGGAGAGTGTTAGGAGAGTGTTAGGAGAGTGTTAGGAGTGTGTTAGGAGAGTGTTAGGAGAGTGTTAGGAGAGTGTTAGGAGTGTGTTAGGAGAGTGTTAGGAGTGTGTTAGGAGAGTGTTAGGTGTTAGGAGAGTGTTAGGAGAGTGTTAGGAGTGTGTTAGGAGTGTGTTAGGTGTTAGGAGTGTGTTAGGAGAGTGTTAGGAGAGTGTTAGGAGTGTTTTAGGTGTGTGTTAGGTGTGTGTTAGGAGTGTGTTAGGAGTGTGTTAGGAGTGTGTTAGGTGTGTGTTAGGAGTGTGTTAGGAGTGTGTTAGGAGTGTGTTAGGAGTGTGTTAGGAGTGTGTTAGGAGTGTGTTAGGAGAGTGTTAGGAGTGTGTTAGGAGAGTGTTAGGAGAGTGTTAGGAGAGTGTTAGGAGTGTGTTAGGAGAGTGTTAGGAGAGTGTTAGGAGAGTGTTAGGAGTGTGTTAGGAGAGTGTTAGGAGAGTGTTAGGAGTGTGTTAGGAGAGTGTTAGGAGTGTGTTAGGAGAGTGTTAGGAGTGTGTTAGGAGAGTGTTAGGAGAGTGTTAGGAGAGTGTTAGGAGTGTGTTAGGAGTGTGTTAGGAGAGTGTTAGGAGAGTGTTAGGAGAGTGTTAGGAGAGTGTTAGGAGTGTGTTAGGAGAGTGTTAGGAGAGTGTTAGGAGTGTGTTAGGAGAGTGTTAGGAGAGTGTTAGGAGTGTGTTAGGAGAGTGTTAGGAGAGTGTTAGGAGTGTGTTAGGAGAGTGTTAGGAGAGTGTTAGGAGAGTGTTAGGAGTGTGTTAGGAGAGTGTTAGGAGTGTGTTAGGAGAGTGTTAGGTGTTAGGAGAGTGTTAGGAGAGTGTTAGGAGAGTGTTAGGAGTGTGTTAGGAGTGTGTTAGGTGTTAGGAGTGTGTTAGGAGAGTGTTAGGAGAGTGTTAGGAGTGTGTTAGGTGTGTGTTAGGTGTGTGTTAGGAGTGTGTTAGGAGTGTGTTAGGAGTGTGTTAGGTGTGTGTTAGGAGTGTGTTAGGAGTGTGTTAGGAGTGTGTTAGGAGTGTGTTAGGTGTGTGTTAGGAGTGTGTTAGGTGTGTGTTAGGAGTGTGTTAGGAGTGTGTTAGGAGTGTGTTAGGAGAGTGTTAGGAGAGTGTTAGGAGTGTGTTAGGAGAGTGTTAGGAGTGTGTTAGGAGAGTGTTAGGAGTGTGTTAGGAGAGTGTTAGGAGTGTGTTAGGAGAGTGTTAGGATAGTGTTAGGAGTGTGTTAGGAGAGTGTTAGGTGTTAGGTGTGTGTTAGGAGAGTGTTAGGAGTGTGTTAGGTGTTAGGAGTGTGTTAGGAGAGTGTTAGGTGTTATGAGTGTGTTAGGAGAGTGTTAGGAGTGTGTTAGGAGTGTGTTAGGAGAGTGTTAGGAGAGTGTTAGGAGAGTGTTAGGAGTGTGTTAGGAGTGTGTTAGGAGTGTGTTAGGAGTGTGTTAGGAGAGTGTTAGGAGTGTGTTAGGAGTGTGTTAGGAGTGTGTTAGGAGTGTGTTAGGAGTGTTTTAGGAGTGTGTTAGGAGAGTGTTAGGAGAGTGTTAGGAGTGTGTTAGGAGAGTGTTAGGTGTTAAGAGTGTGTTAGGAGAGTGTTAGGAGAGTGTTAGGAGTGTGTTAGGAGTGTGTTAGGAGAGTGTTAGGTGTTAGGAGTGTGTTAGGTGTTAGGAGTGTGTTAGGAGAGTGTTAGGAGAGTGTTAGGAGAGTGTTAGGAGTGTGTTAGGAGTGTGTTAGGAGTGTGTTATGAGTGTGTTAGGAGTGTGTTAGGAGAGTGTTAGGAGTGTGTTAGGAGTGTGTTAGGAGTGTGTTAGGAGTGTGTTAGGAGTGTGTTAGGAGTGTGTTAGGAGAGTGTTAGGAGTGTGTTAGGAGAGTGTTAGGTGTTAGGAGTGTGTTAGGAGAGTGTTAGGAGAGAGTTAGGAGAGTGTTAGGAGTGTGTTAGGAGTGTGTTAGGAGAGTGTTAGGTGTTAGGAGTGTGTTAGGTGTTAGGAGTGTGTTAGGAGTGTGTTAGGAGTGTGTTAGGTGTGTGTTAGGAGTGTGTTAGGAGTTTGTTAGGTGTGTGTTAGGAGTGTGTTAGGTGTGTGTTAGGAGAGTGTTAGGTGTTAGGAGTGTGTTAGGTGTTAGGAGTGTGTTAGGAGAGTGTTAGGAGAGTGTTAGGAGAGTGTTAGGAGTGTGTTAGGAGTGTGTTAGGAGTGTGTTAGGAGTGTGTTAGGAGTGTGTTAGGAGTGTGTTAGGAGTGTTTTAGGAGTGTGTTAGGAGAGTGTTAGGAGAGTGTTAGGAGTGTGTTAGGAGAGTGTTAGGTGTTAGGAGTGTGTTAGGAGAGTGTTAGGAGAGTGTTAGGAGAGTGTTAGGAGTGTGTTAGGAGTGTGTTAGGAGAGTGTTAGGTGTTAGGAGTGTGTTAGGTGTTAGGAGTGTGTTAGGAGAGTGTTAGTAGAGTGTTAGGAGAGTGTTAGGAGTGTGTTAGGAGTGTGTTAGGAGTGTGTTAGGAGTGTGTTAGGAGTGTGTTAGGAGAGTGTTAGGAGTGTGTTAGGATAGTGTTAGGAGTGTGTTAGGAGTGTGTTAGGAGTGTGTTAGGAGTGTGTTAGGAGTGTGTTAGGAGTGTGTTAGGAGAGTGTTAGGAGAGTGTTAGGAGTGTGTTAGGAGAGTGTTAGGTGTTAGGAGTGTGTTAGGAGAGTGTTAGGAGAGTGTTAGGAGAGTGTTAGGAGTGTGTTAGGAGTGTGTTAGGAGAGTGTTAGGTGTTAGGAGTGTGTTAGGTGTTAGGAGTGTGTTAGGAGTGTGTTAGGAGTGTGTTAGGAGTGTGTTAGGAGTGTGTTAGGAGTGTGTTAGGTGTGTGTTAGGAGTGTGTTAGGAGTGTGTTAGGTGTGTGTTAGGAGTGTGTTAGGTGTGTGTTAGGAGAGTGTTAGGAGAGTGTTAGGTGTGTGTTAGGAGAGTGTTAGGAGAGTGTTAGGAGAGTGTTAGGAGTGTGTTAGGAGTGTGTTAGGAGTGTGTTAGGAGTGTTTTAGGAGTGTGTTAGGTGTGTGTTAGGAGTGTGTTAGGAGTGTGTTAGGAGTGTGTTAGGAGAGTGTTAGGAGAGTGTTAGGAGTGTGTTAGGAGTGTGTTAGGAGAGTGTTAGGAGTGTGTTAGGAGTGTGTTAGGAGTGTGTTAGGAGTGTGTTAGGAGTGTGTTAGGAGTGTGTTAGGAGTGTGTTAGGAGAGTGTTAGGTGTTAGGAGTGTGTTAGGAGAGTGTTAGGAGAGTGTTAGGAGAGTGTTAGGAGTGTGTTAGGAGTGTGTTAGGAGAGTGTTAGGTGTTAGGAGTGTGTTAGGTGTTAGGAGTGTGTTAGGAGTGTGTTAGGAGTGTGTTAGGTGTGTGTTAGGAGTGTGTTAGGAGTTTGTTAGGTGTGTGTTAGGAGTGTGTTAGGTGTGTGTTAGGAGAGTGTTAGGAGAGTGTTAGGAGTGTGTTAGGAGAGTGTTAGGTGTTAGGAGTGTGTTAGGTGTTAGGAGTGTGTTAGGAGTGTGTTAGGAGAGTGTTAGGTGTTAGGAGTGTGTTAGGTGTTAGGAGTGTGTTAGGAGTGTGTTAGGAGTGTGTTAGGAGTGTGTTAGGAGTGTGTTAGGTGTGTGTTAGGAGTGTGTTAGGAGTGTGTTAGGTGTGTGTTAGGAGTGTGTTAGGTGTGTGTTAGGAGAGTGTTAGGAGAGTGTTAGGTGTGTGTTAGGAGAGTGTTAGGAGAGTGTTAGGAGAGTGTTAGGAGTGTGTTAGGAGTGTGTTAGGAGTGTGTTAGGAGTGTTTTAGGAGTGTGTTAGGTGTGTGTTAGGAGTGTGTTAGGAGTGTGTTAGGAGTGTGTTAGGAGAGTGTTAGGAGAGTGTTAGGAGTGTGTTAGGAGAGTGTTAGGAGAGTGTTAGGAGTGTGTTAGGAGAGTGTTAGGAGAGTGTTAGGAGTGTGTTAGGAGAGTGTTAGGAGTGTGTTAGGAGTGTGTTAGGAGTGTGTTAGGAGTGTGTTAGGAGTGTGTTAGGAGAGTGTTAGGAGAGTGTTAGGAGTGTGTTAGGAGAGTGTTAGGTGTTAGGAGTGTGTTAGGAGAGTGTTAGGAGAGTGTTAGGAGTGTGTTAGGAGTGTGTTAGGAGTGTGTTAGGAGTGTGTTAGGAGTGTGTTAGGTGTGTGTTAGGAGTGTGTTAGGAGTGTGTTAGGAGTGTGTTAGGAGAGTGTTAGGAGAGTGTTAGGAGTGTGTTAGGAGAGTGTTAGGTGTGTGTTAGGAGAGTGTTAGGAGAGTGTTAGGAGAGTGTTAGGAGAGTGTTAGGAGTGTGTTAGGAGTGTGTTAGGAGTGTGTTAGGAGTGTTTTAGGAGTGTGTTAGGTGTGTGTTAGGAGTGTGTTAGGAGTGTGTTAGGAGTGTGTTAGGAGAGTGTTAGGAGAGTGTTAGGAGTGTGTTAGGAGAGTGTTAGGAGAGTGTTAGGAGTGTGTTAGGAGAGTGTTAGGAGAGTGTTAGGAGTGTGTTAGGAGAGTGTTAGGAGTGTGTTAGGAGAGTGTTAGGAGAGTGTTAGGAGAGTGTTAGGAGTGTGTTAGGAGAGTGTTAGGAGTGTGTTAGGAGAGTGTTAGGAGAGTGTTAGGAGAGTGTTAGGAGTGTGTTAGGTGTTAGGAGTCTATTGTTGAATGAGAAGACTGAGTTTGGGACTGACTGAGGGGTGAGAACTTCTTCAGGAATCTATTCCACATTTAGTGTACTTATTTTGACCAAAGGTACTTGACCACCCCTTGACCTTTTCCACATTTTCTTGTGTTACAGCCTGAATTTAAAATTGATTAAAATTAGATTTTTAAAATGAAAAGCTGAAATGTCTTGAGTCAAAAAGTATCCAACCCCTTTGTTATGGCCAGCCTAGATAAGTTCAGGAGTACAAATGTGCTTAACAAGTCACATAATACGTTGCATGGAATCACTCTGTGTGCAATAATAGTGTTTAGTATGATTTTTGAATGACTACCTCATCTCTGTACCCCACATATACAATAAATCGGTAAGGTCCCTCAGTTGAGCAGTAATTTAAAATACAGATTCAACCACAAAGACCAGGGAGGTTTTCCAATGCCTCGCAAAGAAGGGCACCTATTGGTAGATGGGTAAAAATAGAAAAGCAGACATTGAATATCCCTTTGAGCATGGTGAAGTTATTAATGACACTTTGGATGGTGTATCAATACACTCAGTCACTACAAAGATACAGGCGTCCTTCCTAACTCTGCTGCCGGAGAGGAAGGAAACCATGAGGCCATTGGTAACTTTAAAACGGTTACAGAGTTTAATGGCTGTGATAGGAGAAACTAAGGATGCATCATGTTATGGGTATGCTTGTAATCGTTAAGGAGTTTTCAGGATAAAAAATAAACGGAATGCACAGGCAAAATCCTTGAGGAAAACCTGGTTCAGTCTGCTTTCCACCAGACACTGGGAGATTAATTCACTTTTCAACAGGACAATAACCTAAAACACAAGGCCAAATCTACACTGGAGTTGCTTACCAAGAAGACAGTGAATGTTCCTGAGTGGCCGAGTTACAGTTTTGACTTAAATCTACTTGAAAATCTATGGCAAGACCTGAAAATGTTTGTCTAGCAATGATCAACAACCAATTTGACAGAGCTTGAATAATTTTGAAAAGAATAATGGGCAAATGTTGCAGAATCCAGGTGTGGAAAGCTCTTAGAGACTTACCCAGAAAGACTCACAGCTGTAATCGCTGCCAAAGGTGCTTCTACAAAGTATTGACTCAGGGGTGTGAATAGTTATGTAAATTAGATATTTCTGTATTAAAATTTCAAAGAATTTGCAAACATGTCTAAAAACATGTTTTCACTTTGTCATTATGGGGTCATTATGGGGTCATTATGGGGTCATTATGGGGTCATTATGGGGTTATTGTGTGTAGATGGGGGAGGAAAATAAAATATTGAATCCATTTTGAATAGGAATAGGTCAAGGAGTATGAATACTGTCTGAAGGAGCTGTAACTAAAATATATATTTATTATTATTATTGTTGTTTCTACCCAGTCTGTTTTCCAGTTGCATATTTATTCCACCACTAGTATCAATCAGCTAATTGATTAATTGATTAATTAATGACCAAGCTCAATTAAGTGGTGTCCATGTGATTGATTAGAGATAATTAACCAAGTCAGGCAGAGTATTCATGGTCACAAAAGTGGGGAGGCGGTGTGTGTGTGTGTGTGTGTGTGTGTGTGTGTGTGTGTGTGTGTGTGTGTGTGTGTGTCCTTGCCATTCAAACCTCTGACCACTGTACTATGTGGTACACTATCCCCTATATAGTGCACTACATTTGACGAGGACCCATAGGGCTCTGGTCTAAAGTAGTGCACTATATAGGGAATAGGGTGCCATTCTCTGGTCTAAAGTAGTGCACTATATAGGGAATAGGGTGCCATTCTCTGGTCTAAAGTAGTGCACTATATAGGGGATAGGGTGCCATTCTCTGGTCTAAAGTAGTGCACTATATAGGGAATAGGGTGCCATTCTCTGGTCTAAAGTAGTGCACTATATAGGGAATAGGGTGCTATTCTCTGGTCTAAAGTAGTGCACTATATAGGGAATAGGGTGCCATTCTCTGGTCTAAAGTAGTGCACTATATAGGGAATAGGGTGCCATTCTCTGGTCTAAAGTAGTGCACTATATAGGGAATAGGGTGCCATTCTCTGGTCTAAAGTAGTGCACTATATAGGGAATAGGGTGCCATTCTCTGGTCTAAAGTAGTGCACTATATAGGGGATAGGGTGCCATTCTCTGGTCTAAAGTAGTGCACTATATATGGGATAGGGTGCCATTCTCTGGTCTAATGTAGAGCACTATATAGGGAATAGGGTGCCATTCTCTGGTCTAAAGTAGTGCACTATATAGGGAATAGGGTGCCATTCTCTGGTCTAAAGTAGTGCACTATATAGGGACTAGGGTGCCATTCTCTGGTCTAATGTAGAGCACTATATAGGGAATAGGGTGCCATTCTCTGGTCTAAAGTAGTGCACTATATAGGGAATAGGGTGCCATTCTCTGGTCTAAAGTAGTGCACTATATATGGGATAGGGTGCCATTCTCTGGTCTAATGTAGAGCACTATATAGGGAATAGGGTGCCATTCTCTGGTCTAAAGTAGTGCACTATATAGGGAATAGGGTGCCATTCTCTGGTCTAAAGTAGTGCACTATATAGGGAATAGGGTGCCATTCTCTGGTCTAAAGTAGTGCACTATATAGGGAATAGGGTGCCATTCTCTGGTCTAAAGTAGTGCACTATATAGGGGATAGGGTGCCATTCTCTGGTCTAAAGTAGTGCACTATATATGGGATAGGGTGCCATTCTCTGGTCTAATGTAGAGCACTATATAGGGAATAGGGTGCCATTCTCTGGTCTAAAGTAGTGCACTATATAGGGAATAGGGTGCCATTCTCTGGTCTAAAGTAGTGCACTATATAGGGACTAGGGTGCCATTCTCTGGTCTAATGTAGAGCACTATATAGGGAATAGGGTGCCATTCTCTGGTCTAAAGTAGTGCATTATATAGGGAATAGGGTGCCATTCTCTGGTCTAAAGTAGTGCACTATATATGGGATAGGGTGCCATTCTCTGGTCTAATGTAGAGCACTATATAGGGAATAGGGTGCCATTCTCTGGTCTAAAGTAGTGCACTATATAGGGAATAGGGTGCCATTCTCTGGTCTAAAGTAGTGCACTATATAGGGAATAGGGTGCCATTCTCTGGTCTAAAGTAGTGCACTATATAGGGAATAGGGTGCCATTCTCTGGTCTAAAGTAGTGCACTATATATGGGATAGGGTGCCATTCTCTGGTCTAATGTAGAGCACTATATAGGGAATAGGGTGCCATTCTCTGGTCTAAAGTAGTGCACTATATAGGGAATAGGGTGCCATTCTCTGGTCTAAAGTAGTGCACTATATAGGGAATAGGGTGCCATTCTCTGGTCTAAAGTAGTGCACTATATAGGGAATAGGGTGCCATTCTCTGGTCTAAAGTAGTGCACTATATAGGGGATAGGGTGCCATTCTCTGGTCTAAAGTAGTGCACTATATAGGGAATAGGGTGCCATTCTCTGGTCTAAAGTAGTGCACTATATAGGGACCAGGGTGCCATTCTCTGGTCTAATGTAGAGCACTATATAGGGAATAGGGTGCCATTCTCTGGTCTAAAGTAGTGCACTATATAGGGAATAGGGTGCCATTCTCTGGTCTAAAGTAGTGCACTATATATGGGATAGGGTGCCATTCTCTGGTCTAATGTAGAGCACTATATAGGGAATAGGGTGCCATTCTCTGGTCTAAAGTAGTGCACTATATAGGGAATAGGGTGCCATTCTCTGGTCTAAAGTAGTGCACTATATAGGGAATAGGGTGCCATTCTCTGGTCTAATGTAGAGCACTATATAGGGAATAGGGTGCCATTCTCTGGTCTAAAGTAGTGCACTATATAGGGAATAGGGTGCCATTCTCTGGTCTAAAGTAGTGCACTATATATGGGATAGGGTGCCATTCTCTGGTCTAATGTAGTGCACTATATAGGGAATAGGGTGCCATTCTCTGGTCTAAAGTAGTGCACTATATAGGGAATAGGGTGCCATTCTCTGGTCTAAAGTAGTGCACTATATAGGGAATAGGGTGCCATTCTCTGGTCTAAAGTAGTGCACTATATAGGGGATAGGGTGCCATTCTCTGGTCTAAAGTAGTGCACTATATAGGGACTAGGGTGCCATTCTCTGGTCTAAAGTAGTGCACTATATATGGGATAGGGTGCCATTCTCTGGTCTAATGTAGAGCACTATATAGGGAATAGGGTGCCATTCTCTGGTCTAAAGTAGTGCACTATATAGGGAATAGGGTGCCATTCTCTGGTCTAAAGTAGTGCACTATATATGGGATAGGGTGCCATTCTCTGGTCTAATGTAGAGCACTATATAGGGAATAGGGTGCCATTCTCTGGTCTAAAGTAGTGCACTATATAGGGAATAGGGTGCCATTCTCTGGTCTAATGTAGAGCACTATATAGGGAATAGGGTGCCATTCTCTGGTCTGAAGTAGTGCACTATATAGGGAATAGGGTGCCATTCTCTGGTCTAAAGTAGTGCACTATATAGGGACTAGGGGGCCATTCTCTGGTCTAAAGTAGTGCACTATATAGGGAATAGGGTGCCATTCTCTGGTCTAAAGTAGTGCACTATATAGGGACTAGGGTGCCATTCTCTGGTCTAAAGTAGTGCACTATATATGGGATAGGGTGCCATTCTCTGGTCTAATGTAGAGCACTATATAGGGAATAGGTGCCATTCTCTGGTCTAAAGTAGTGCACTATATAGAGAATAGGGTGCCATTCTCTGGTCTAAAGTAGTGCACTATATATGGGATAGGGTGCCATTCTCTGGTCTAATGTAGAGCACTATATAGGGAATAGGGTGCCATTCTCTGGTCTAAAGTAGTGCACTATATAGGGAATAGGGTGCCATTCTCTGGTCTAAAGTAGTGCACTATATAGGGACTAGGGGGCCATTCTCTGGTCTAAAGTAGTGCACTATATAGGGAATAGGGTGCCATTCTCTGGTCTAAAGTAGTGCACTATATAGGGGATAGGGTGCCATTCTCTGGTCTAAAGTAGTGCAATATATATGGGATAGGGTGCCATTCTCTGGTCTAATGTAGAGCACTATATAGGGAATAGGGTGCCATTCTCTGGTCTAAAGTAGTGCACTATATAGGGAATAGGGTGCCATTCTCTGGTCTAAAGTAGTGCACTATATAGGGACTAGGGTGCCATTCTCTGGTCTAATGTAGAGCACTATATAGGGAATAGGGTGCCATTCTCTGGTCTAAAGTAGTGCACTATATAGGGAATAGGGTGCCATTCTCTGGTCTAAAGTAGTGCACTATATATGGGATAGGGTGCCATTCTCTGGTCTAATGTAGAGCACTATATAGGGAATAGGGTGCCATTCTCTGGTCTAAAGTAGTGCACTATATAGGGAATAGGGTGCCATTCTCTGGTCTAAAGTAGTGCACTATATAGGGAATAGGGTGCCATTCTCTGGTCTAAAGTAGTGCACTATATAGGGAATAGGGTGCCATTCTCTGGTCTAAAGTAGTGCACTATATAGGGGATGGGGTGCCATTCTCTGGTCTAAAGTAGTGCACTATATATGGGATAGGGTGCCATTCTCTGGTCTAATGTAGAGCACTATATAGGGAATAGGGTGCCATTCTCTGGTCTAAAGTAGTGCACTATATAGGGAATAGGGTGCCATTCTCTGGTCTAAAGTAGTGCACTATATATGGGATAGGGTGCCATTCTCTGGTCTAATGTAGAGCACTATATAGGGAATAGGGTGCCATTCTCTGGTCTAAAGTAGTGCACTATATAGGGAATAGGGTGCCATTCTCTGGTCTAAAGTAGTGCACTATATAGGGACTAGGGTGCCATTCTCTGGTCAACAGTAGTGCACTATATAGGGAATAGGGTGCCATTCTCTGGTCAACAGTAGTGCACTATATAGGGAATAGGGTGCCATTCTCTGGTCTAAAGTAGTGCACTATATAGGGAATAGGGTGCCATTCTCTGGTCAACAGTAGTGCACTATATAGGGGATAGGGTGCCATTCTCTGGTCAACAGTAGTGCACTATATAGGGGATAGGGTGCCATTCTCTGGTCAACAGTAGTGCACTATTTAGGGAATAGGGTGCCATTCTCTGGTCAACAGTAGTGCACTATATAGGGGATAGGGTGCCATTCTCTGGTCAACAGTAGTGCACTATTTAGGGAATAGGGTGCCATTCTCTGGTCAACAGTAGTGCACTATTTAGGGAATAGGGTGCCATTCTCTGGTCAACAGTAGTGCACTATATAGGGAATAGGGTGCCATTCTCTGGTCAACAGTAGTGCACTATTTAGGGAATAGGGTGCCGTTTGGGATGCAGACAAGGAGTTCCAATGAACATATTGCCTCAAACCAGTGAAAGTCAGATCCTCCTAAAGAAAAAGCTTAGAATCCCTCCCCACCGGCCTTGTTGTTCAAGGAAGAACAACTATTCGTTTTCACTGCTAGCTTTTCCATTCTTCAGAGCTGTGTGCGTGCGCGTGTGTGTGTGTATGTGTGTGTGTGTGTGTGTCATGAAGCTGGCAAGGGAACAAATACCAATTTCACCGGCGGAGAATTGGTGTAGAATTCTAATTCTATTCTAATCCTATTCTAATACTATTCTAATTCCACTGGTAGCTGGTCCACGTATGACTGGCTCTCTGTCTTCAGCTGTCTTACTGATCGGATAGGACATGCACACACAAATCACAATATCAGACTATTGCGCGCACACACACACACGCACACACAATATAGACACACACACACACACACACACACACACACAACATAGACACACACACACACACACGCACACACAACATAGACACACACACACACACACACACAAATACAGACCCTAGGTTTAGGTTTATTTGAACATATCTTGGTACTTATGCACAAACATGCATAATTTGAACATGATGCACAGAAATGCTCATATCTGTCCCATGACGTAAATGGCATTTGTGCCACAAATGCTAAAACATTTGCATGTGGAAACAGTGCCAGGGAAACTAAACCAAAGCATGGATTGCTGTAATATATTATCCATAGATTACTTACAGCGTAAGGAAACCAATATGTAATTTTGGTGAACTCTCCCTTTAAGCCTACATATAATGAAGGGGACATTAGTGTGTGTGTGTGTGTGTGTGTGTGTGTGCGTGTGTGTGTGTGTGTGTGAAGCCTACATGTAATGAAGGGGACATTAGTGTGTGTGTGTGTGTGTGTGTGTGTGTGTGTGTGTGTGTGTGTGTGTGTGTGTGTGTGTGTGTGTGTGTGTGTGTGTGTGTGTGTGTGTGTGTGCGTGCGTGCGTGCGTGCGTGCGTGCGTGCGTGCGTGCGTGCGTGCGTGCGTGCGTGCGTGCGTGCGTGCGTGCGTGCGTGCGTGCGTGCGTGCGTGCGTGCGTGCGTGCGTGCGTGCGTGCGTGCGTGCGTGCGTGCGTGCGTGCGTGCGTGCGTGCGTGTGTGTGTGTGCGTGCGTGTGTGTGTATGCGTGTGCGTGTGTATGTGTGTATGTGTGTGAGTGTGTGTGTGTCTGAAGCCTACATGTAATGAATGGGCTGAGCAGCTTTAATAGAATGTCCTTTCTCCCCTTCCAGGGTAATTTACTTAATGGAAGAGAGGGAGAGATGGAGGGCTGCAATTGCTCTGGGGGGAAACAGACTGTGGGTGGGAGGGGGGGAGGGAGGAACATACAGTGGGGAAAAAAAGTTTTTAGTCAGCCACCAATTGTGCATGTTCTCCCACTTAAAAAGATGAGAGAGGCCTGTAATTTTCATCATAGGTACACGTCAACTATGACAGACAAAATGAGAAATAAAATCCAGAAAATCACATTGTAGGATTTTTAATGAATTTTATTTGCAAATTATGGTGGAAAATAAGTATTTGGTCAATAACAAACGTTTCTCAATACTTTGTTATATACCCTTTGTTGGCAATGACACAGGTCAAACGTTTTCTGTAAGTCTTCACAAGGTTTTCACACACTGTTGCTGGTATTTTGGCCCATTCCTCCATGCAGATCTCCTCTAGAGCAGTGATGTTTTGGGGCTGTCACTGGGCAACACAGACTTTCAACTCCCTCCAAAGATTTTCTTTGGGGTTGAGATCTGGAGACTGGCTAGGCCACTCCAGGACCTTGAAATGCTTCTTACGAAGCCACTTCTTCGTTGCCCGGGCGGTGTGTTTGGGATCATTGTCATGCTGAAAGACCCAGCCACGTTTCATCTTCAATGCCCTTGCTGATGGAAGGAGGTTTTCACTCAAAATCTCACGATACATGGCCCCATTCATTCTTTCCTTTACACGGATCAGTCATCCTGGTCCCTTTGCAGAAAAACAGCCCCAAAGCATGATGTTTCCACCCCCATGCTTCACAGTAGGTATGGTGTTCTTTGGATGCAACTCAGCATTCTTTGTCCTCCAAACACGACGAGTTGAGTTTTTACCAAAAAGTTATATTTTGGTTTCATCTGACCATATGACATTCTCCCAATCCTCTTCTGGATCATCCAAATGCACTCTAGCAAACTTCAGACGGGCCTGGACATGTACTGGCTTAAGCAGGGGGACACGTCTGGCACTGCAGGATTTGAGTCCCTGGCGGCGTAGTGTGTTACTGATGGTAGGCTTTGTTACTTTGGTCCCAGCTCTCTGCAGGTCATTCACTAGGTCCCCCTGTGTGGTTCTGGGATTTTTGCTCACCGTTCTTGTGATCATTTTGACCCCACGGGGTGAGATCTTGCGTGGAGCCCCAGATCGAGGGAGATTATCAGTGATCTTGTATGTCTTCCATTTCCTAATAATTGCTCCCACAGTTGATTTCTTCAAACCAAGATGCTTACCTATTGCAGATTCAGTCTTCCCAGCCTGGTGCAGGTCTACAATTTTGTTTCTGGTGTCCTTTGACAGCTCTTTGGTCTTGGCCATAGTGGAGTTTGGAGTGTGACTGTTTGAGGTTGTGGACAGGTGTCTTTTATACTGATAACAAGTTCAAACAGGTGCCATTAATACAGGTAACGAGTGGAGGACAGAGGAGCCTCTTAAAGAAGAAGTTACAGGTCTGTGAGAGCCAGATATCTTGCTTGTTTGTAGGTGACCAAATACTTATTTTCCACCATAATATGCAAATAAATTCATTAAAAATCCTACAATGTGATTTTCTGGATTTTTTTCTCTCAATTTGTCTGTCATAGTTGACGTGTACCTATGATGAAAATTACAGGCCTCTCTCATCTTTTTAAGTGGGAGAAATTGCACAATTGGTGGCTGACTAAATACTTTTTTTCCCCACTGTATATATATAGAGAGAGAGAGTGGGGGGGGGGGAGAGAAGACAGAGAAGTATGTTACACAACAGTACTAAATTGAAGGTAGAGAGAGAGAGGACAGAGAGAGAGGACAGAGAGAGAGGACAGAGAGAGAGGACAGAGAGAGAAGTGTGTCGAAGGCCAGTTTAGGTCCAATACCCGAGCCACCGCCTGTTCACCCCGCTATCATCCAGAAGGCGAGGTCAGTACAGGTGCATCAAAGCTGGGACCGAGAGAATGAAAAACAGCTTCTATTTCAAGGCCATCAGACTGTTAAATTGCCATCACATTAGAGGCTGCTGCTGCCTATTGAAACCACTGGCCACTTTAAGAAATGGAACACCAGTCACTTTAATAATGTTTCCATATCTTGCACTACTCATCTCATATGTATATATACTGCATTCTATTCTATAATATTCTACTGTATCTTAGTCCATGCCACTCTGTCATTGCTTGTCCATATACGTATATATTCTTAAATCCCATTCCTTACTAGTTTTATGTATGTTGGGTATATGTTGTGAACTTTTTAGATATTACTGCACTGTCGGATCTAGAAGCACAAGCATTTCGCTACACCCGCTATAACATCTGCTAAACACGTGTATGTGACAAATAACATTGGATTTGATTTGAAGTAGAGAACTGGGATGAATGTTGGGTACTGGGTAGAGGATAGCTCTCTAGAGCCATCTAGTGGTCAGCTCTTGTCATCACTAAATAATATAATAATAATAATAATAATATGCCATTTAGCAGACGCTTTTATCCAAAAGCGACTTACAGTCATGTGCGCATACATTTTTACATATGGGTGGTCCCGGGGATCGAACCCACTACCTTGGCGTTACAAGCGCCGTGCTCTACCAGCTGAGCTACAGAGGACCACATGCTCCTTTTTGTCTGGTTCATATGGACTGGTTGGTTGTTTAGCAACAAAACCGACGCATGCGCAACTATGGAGCCAAACAGACGGTGTTGGCTTACATCGTTGACAACATGGAAACTATATTTAGTCTCCACAGTTTTATTGAAAACACAAAGAAATTCGCACAATGAACACTTGTTGTCTCTCAAATACATCGTTACAGTTGTTGGTTAGACAGCTAGCGAATTATTGTCATATTAGCAATGACATGAAAT
This sequence comes from Coregonus lavaretus, assembly GCF_964263955.1. Taxonomy (NCBI): domain Eukaryota; kingdom Metazoa; phylum Chordata; class Actinopteri; order Salmoniformes; family Salmonidae; genus Coregonus; species Coregonus lavaretus. Next base: position 5,634 of record NW_028161524.1, on the reverse strand, counting down.
CAGTCAAAACAAGACATGGTATCAAGAACAAGATGAAACGAGCCACTCACGATTCCCACATGGCAGCTTCTTGTCATTGTTGCCATCCAGAATCCCAACAACACACATTCTTCTGCCCCATTGAAGTATGCATATCAATTTCATGACGTTGTCATCCAACCCATCTATACAGTCAATGAACTAAGCAGACCAGACCCAGCTGCTATCGCAACCCCAAGCAGACTGGAACTGTGACCATTTTTTTTCAATGGTAAACGGAGTAAGAAATCTTTATTTATCCACCATCTTTGATACTGCCATCTGACTGGGGAACGAACCCTAGACATCTTTATTTATCCACCATCTTTGATACTGCAATCTGACTGTGGAATGAACCCTAGACATCTTTATTTATCCACCATCTTTGATATTACCATCTGACTGGGGAATGAACCCTAGACATCTTTATTTATCCACCATCTTTGATATTACCATCTGACTGTGGAATGAACCCTAGACATCTTTATTTATCCACCATCTTTGATATTACCATCTGACTGTGGAATGAGCTCTAGGTGTTAAAATGGCAACAGGATGTAATTAGACTATCAATGCTTTTACCACAGGGTCCTGTAAGGTCTGTAGTGTGTTGTTGAAAAACACAAAATCAAACGTTTTCCTCCACAGCACGTCCATTAAAGATTCTAAACTTTTGAGTGTGTAGGACAAGTAAACCAATTGACTGACACCCTACTTACAACATCATGCAGTCCTTCTGTTTGCCCTGTGGTTTTGATGGCCCCAAAGAAGTCTGTGATGAGGACGTTACCGGGGTACCGGTGGAACAGGTCGGTACGGTGGCCCGGAGTGGACACACACAGGCACTTAGGACACACCTTAAACTGGACAGACAGAGAGACAGCAAAATAAGACTGTAATAATTAGAATAATAATATGCCATTTAGCAGACGCTTTTATCCAAAGCGACTTACAGTCATGCGTGCATACATTTTTGTGTTTGGGTGGTCCCGGGGATCGAACCCACTACCTTGGCGTTTCAAGCGCCGTGCTCTACCAGCTAATTAGAATAATACATTGGATTTAAAGCCAGTTTCAAAGAACACAAGGATACTAGAGCGAGCAATTAAAAGCTACTTAGCTACGCTATGGCTGAGTGAGGACTGTGACACACAGAATGAGACTATTGGCTGAGTGAGGACTGTGACACACAGAATGAGACTATTGGCTGAGTGAGGGCTGTGACTAACAGAATGAGACTATTGGCTGAGTGAGGACTGTGACTAACAGAATGAGACTATTGGCTGAGTGAGGGCTGTGACTAACAGAATGAGACTATTGGCTGAGTGAGGGCTGTGACACACAGAATGAGACTATTGGCTGAGTGAGGGCTGTGACTAACAGAATGAGACTATTGGCTGAGTGAGGGCTGTGACTAACAGAATGAGACTATTGGCTGAGTGAGGGCTGTGACACACAGAATGAGACTATTGGCTGAGTGAGGGCTGTGACTAACAGAATGAGACTATTGGCTGAGTGAGGGCTGTGACACACAGAATGAGACTATTGGCTGAGTGAGGGCTGTGACTAACAGAATGAGACTATTGGCTGAGTGAGGGCTGTGACTAACAGAATGAGACTATTGGCTGAGTGAGGGCTGGGACTAACAGAATGAGACTATTGGCTGAGTGAGGGCTGTGACACACAGAATGAGACTATTGGCTGAGTGAGGGCTGGGACTAACAGAATGAGACCATTGGCTGAGTGAGGGCTGTGACTAACAGAATGAGACTATTGGCTGAGTGAGGGCTGTGACTAACAGAATGAGACCATTTTAACAACAGACTATTTATTATCATGATGTGTACTTTGGGACAAACCATGGCACTTTTGAAATCACTACCATCTAATGTGTGTATATATTTAATGTATATTTTATTAATATTTTATAAATATTCTTTATTATGGCTTGTGTTTATTATGACTCTTTGTCCTGCATTGTTGGAGCTCGGAGCTTAAGATGTTCACGGTACCCTGTAATTACATCTGCCAACCGGTGACTAGTCATCTAATCTAATCTAAAAAATAACGGGTGGGAAATCATTTTTTCTAAATGTTTCTAAATTCAACGGAGGGCCACACAGATTTCTTTTGGACAGATTTCTTTGTCAAAATCAAGTTGTGTTCCAGAAAAAGGGCAGTCATTTCAAAACATAGGCTATGTGTTCGTTATCATTTTAAGCTAGGGATGCACCAATGTGGAAGTTCTCTGCCAATATCCAATATTTTCTTTGCAAAATGGCCTTTTTAAATAGTATAGCACAGATACAAACTGCAACCAAGTGTCTATGTTCATAACAAGGATAATAAGAAAAATGTCAAATGACATGAATATGGGAAAGGCAGATTTTTTTCCAATTTGCATCACACAAAAAAAGTCCAGGAAAACATCAGGGAAGATCATCAGGTTATGTTCATGTAATTGTGTGTGTACTAAAGAAAATAAGATCTGCATTGTTTTCAATTGTGGTTTTGTCACAGTCCGTTCTAATGTGTCCTGCGCCGCTTGTGAGCGTTGTCGAGGGAAACAGAAGACACCTACGTGTTCCTGAGAGTCGTAGCGTTGTGTGGAAAATGGCAAAATGTGTTTGAAGGAAACAGAAACCGCTGTTTGTACCAAACGCAAATAGCAGACATCGGAGGATACTCGCATAAACCGCGGTTCTATGAACTAAGTGGTGCATTCAGTTGATAACATTATTTTATTTTTTTATAAATCCACCGCGGGAACGCTGTTAATCGGCTGGCCGGATCTAAAAGCAACGGGTAATATGTAGAAGATCAGACAACACAGCATCTATCCACGGGAAGAAGTTGTAAAAGTCTTAAGCACTTCCACGGTCTAACAAGGCTTTGGTACTGTCACGCCCTGACTCAGGGGACTCGTATATGTTGAGTCAGGGTGTGGATATTCTTTGTTGTGTGTGTTCTATGTTGTCGATCTAGTATGTGTGGATCTATGTTGGCCGGTGTGGTTCCCAATCAGAGGCAGCTGTCGCTCGTTGTCTCTGATTGGGGACCATACTTAGGCAGCCTATTGGCACTAGTGTGTCGTGGGATCTTGTTCTGGTTAAGGT
>NW_028161525.1:0-11023 GCF_964263955.1 Coregonus lavaretus | reverse complement strand
GTGTGTGTGTGTGTCCCTCTGTGTGTGTGTGTCCCTCTGTGTGTGTGTGTCCCTCTGTGTGTGTGTCCCTCTGTGTGTGTGTGTGTCCCTCTGTGTGTGTGTTCCTCTGTGTGTGTGTATGTGTGTGTGTGTGTGTGTGTGTCCCTCTGTGTGTGTCCCTCTGTGTGTGTGTCCCTCTGTGTGTGTGTGTGTGCCCTCTGTTTGTGTGTGTGTGTCCCTCTGTGTGTGTCCCTCTGTGTGTGTCCCTCTGTGTGTGTGTCCCTCTGTGTGTGTGTGTGTGTCCCTCTGTTTGTGTGTGTGTGTCCCTCTGTGTGTGTCCTCTGTGTGTGTGTGTGTGTCCCTCTGTGTTGTGTGTGTGTGTGTGTGTGTGTCCCTCTGTGTGTGTCCCTCTGTGTGTGTGTGTGTGTGTCCCTCTGTGTGTGTGTGTGTGTGTGTGTGTGTGTGTGTGTGTGTGTCCCCCTCTGTGTGTGTGTGTGTGTGTGTGTGTGTGTGTGTGTCCCTCTGTGTGTGTCCCTCTGTGTATGTGTCCCTCTGTGTACTCTACTCACCACTGTTGTAGGGCTGCCAGAGCCTGAAGCGGGTTGCGTTGGTCTGGGCCCTGGCAGGTAGAGGGAGGTGGAGGAACAGCGTGTCAGTGGAGGTGGGGAAGTAGAACTCATCCAACAACAACCAACTGATTCCTCCATTCACTGAGTACTGCAGCAGCACCGAGTGGGAACGCTCTGGGACACCTGGGAACAGAGCACAGAGTCAACATGCAGTATAACATATCTACAAAACACAAAGTGCACACACACACAGCATGTTTGAAGTAGTATTGCAGACATACCTGGTATGACAACTGCAAGCAGTTAGAGCCATGATGGAGGTGAAACTGAGACCTACCCTTAGTGATGAACTTGAAGGAGAACTGGATGTAAAGCGTGTTGCTGCAGTCTAGGTCCCTAGACACCAACATACGCAGACCCTCCTACAAAAATCAAGCAAACAGAAAGAGAAATCAAGATAATATAATCGATGAAAAAAGTACACTTTACTGAGTCTGCTGGGCAAATACTGCGTATGTATGTCAAAGCTCTTCTCTGTCATGGCGCCCCATTGGTGAAACCAGCTTCCCCCTGATGCTAGGACAGCAGAGTCCCCTCCCATCTTCAGAATGTATGCACTCTGGATAAGACCGTCTGCTAAATGACTAAAAATGTAAAAATGTTTTTTTTTTTTTACGTCTGAAACCCCGCCTCTTCAAAGAGTATCTTAAATAAGACATCCCAGTCAATCTTTTCTTACTAGCGCTAACTTTGCTAATAACTTATTTATTGAGGGAATTTTTTTTTACTTACTACAACTGTGATATGTGGTTGTCTCACCTAGCTATCTTAAGATGAATGCACTGTAAGTCACTCTGGATAAGAGCGTCTGCTGAATGACTCAAATGGAAATGTCTTCTCCATCCAGGTCTACTCTGGGACCTTAAGAGAGACGTGTCCCTGTTTTTCTGTTTGTTCTTAGGTCCCCATTTATAATAATATAATAATATGCCATTTAGCAGACGCCATTTATCACATAAACCTGAGTGTGTACAGTGTACAGTGTACAGTAGGAATCCTACCCCTTTGAAGATGAGTGCGGTGCCAGATTTGAGGGGCTCCCCGCTGAGCGTCCCCCTCTCGGCCCCGTACACCTCGGGCCACTGCTCCGCCGCCAGGTTCTCGTTGAAGTCTTCCCTCTGGATGGAGGGGAGGGGGGCCAGAGGCACGCAATGGGCCCCGCCATAGCCACGGTCACACCTGATGAGAGAGAGAAGGAAATGTATTTATTTCATCCCAACAACACTTCACCCTTATGAAGCGTACTAACCCGTTGCTGTAACAACACCATAGTCTTGGCTGAGGAAGGCGACTTCAAGAGTCAGCTAACCAGCTTTCAATACTACATCTGCTACATGCATGTTTTTATTATGTTGTATTTGTGAATTGTGTATATGCTCACTTATGAAAGAAGCCTCAGTCTCAATAGGACTCCCTTTGAAAATAAAGGTGAATAAAAATAAATAAAGAAATATATATATATACAGTGGGGAGAACAAGTATTTGATACACTGCCGATTTTGCAGGTTTTCCTACTTACAAAGCATGTAGAGGTCTGTAATTTTTTATCATAGGCACACTTCAACTGTGAGAGACGGAATCTACAACAAAAATCCAGAAAATCACATTGTATGATTTTTAAGTAATTCATTTGCATTTTATTGCATGACATAAGTATTTGATACATCAGAAAAGCAGAACTTAATATTTGGTTCAGAAACTTTTGTTTGCAATACGCTTGACCTCATCTTTACTAGATGTGGTCCTCTGTAGCTCAGCTGGTAGAGCACGGCGCTTGTAACGCCAAGGTAGTGGGTTCGATCCCCAGGACCACCCATACACAAAAAAAAATGTATGCACGCATGACTGTAAGTCGCTTTGGATAAAAGCGTCTGCTAAATGGCATATTATTATTATGCTGTTGTTCTACTAATCTCACTGCAACTCCCCTCCAAGTCTCCGACCACTACTTTGTATCCTTTTCTCTCTCCCTCTCCTCCAACACTACTCACTCTGCCCTTACACAGATGGTAATGCGCCGTCGCAACCTTCGCTCTCTCTCTCCCGCTACTCTCTCCTCTTCCATCCTATCATCTCTTCCCTCTGCTCAATCCTTCTCCCTCCAATCTCCTGATTCTGCCTCCTCAACCCTCCTCTCCTCCCTTTCTGCATCCTTTGACTCTCTATGTCCCCTATCCTCCCGGCCGGCTCGGTCCACCCTTCCAGCTCCGTGGCTTGATGACTCATTGCGAGCTCACAGAACAGAGCTCCGGGCAGCTGAGCGGAAATGGAAGAAAACTAGACTCCCTGCGGACCTGGCATCTTTTCACTCCCTCCTCTCTACATTTTCTTCATCTGTTTCTGCTGCTAAGGCCACGTTCTACCACTCTAAATTCCAAGCATCTGCCTCTAACCCTAGGAAGCTCTTTGCCACATTCTCCTCCCTGCTGAATCCCCCCCCCCCCCCATCCTCCCTCTCTGTGGATGACTTCGTCAACCATTTTGAAAAGAAGGTTGACGACATCCGATCCTCGTTTGTTAAGTCAAATGACACTGCTGGTCCTGCTCACACTGCCCTACCCTATGCTTTGACTTCTTTCTGACCCTCTCTCTCCAGATAAAATCTTGCGACTTGTGACGGCAGGCCGCCCAACAACCTGCCCGCTTGACCCTATCCCCTCCTCTCTTCTCCAGACCATCTCCGGTGACCTTCTCCCTTACCTCACCTCGCTGATCAACTCATCCTTGACCGCTGGCTATGTCCCTTCCGTCTTCAAGAGAGCGAGAGTTGCACCCCTTCTCAAAAAACCAACACTCGATCCCTCTGATGTCAACAACTACAGACCAGTATCCCTTCTTTCTTTTCTCTCCAAAACTATTGAGCGTGCCGTCTTTAGCCAACTCTGTTGCTATCTCTCTCAGAATGACCTTCTTGATCCAAACCAGTCAGGTTTCAAGACTGGTCATTCAACTGAGACTGCTCTTCTCTGTGTCACAGAGGCTCTCCGCACTGCTAAAGCTAACTCTCTCTCCTCTGCTCTTGTCCTTCTAGACCTGTCTGCTGCCTTTGATACTGTGAACCATCAGATCCTCCTCTCCACCCTCTCCGAGCTGGGCATCTCCGGCGCGGCTCACTCTTGGATTGCGTCCTACCTGACCGGTCGCTCCTACCAAGTGGCGTGGCGAGAAGCTGTCTCCGCACCACGTGCTCTCACCACTGGTGTCCCCCAGGGCTCAGTTCTAGGCCCTCTCCTATTCTCGCTATACACCAAGTCACTTGGCTCTGTCATATCCTCACATGGCCTCTCCTATCATTGCTACGCTGACGACACACAACTAATCTTCTCCTTTCCCCCTTCTGATAACCAGGTGGCGAATCGCATCTCTGCATGTCTGGCAGACATATCAGTATGGATGACGGATCACCACCTCAAGCTGAACCTCGGCAAGACGGAGCTGCCCTTCCTCCCGGGGAAGGACTGCCCGTTCCATGATCTCGCCATCACGGTTGACAACTCCGTTGTGTCCTCCTCCCAGAGTGCGAAGAGCCTTGGCGTGACCCTGGACAACACCCTGTCGTTCTCCGCTAACATCAAGGCGGTGACCCGATCCTGTAGGTTCATGCTCTACAACATTCGAAGAGTACGACCCTGCCTTACACAGGAAGCGGCACAGGTCCTAATCCAGGCACTTGTCATCTCCCGTCTGGATTACTGCAACTCGCTGTTGGCTGGGCTCCCTGCCTGTGCCATTAAACCCCTACAACTCATCCAGAATGCCGCAGCCCGTCTGGTGTTCAACCTTCCCAAGTTCTCTCACGTCACCCCGCTCCTCCGCACACTCCACTGGCTTCCAGTTGAAGCTCGCATCTGCTACAAGACCATGGTGGTTGCCTACGGAGCTGTGAGGGGAACGGCACCTCCGTACCTTCAGGCTCTGATCAGTCCCTACACCCAAACGAGGGCATTGCGTTCATCAACCTCTGGCCTGCTGGCTCCCCTACCTCTGCGGAAGCATAGTTCCCGGTCAGCCCAGTCAAAGCTGTTCGCTGCTCTGGCACCCCAATGGTGGAACAAGCTCCCTCACGACGCCAGGACAGCAGAGTCACTCACCACCTTCCGGAGACATTTGAAACCCCACCTCTTTAAGGAATAACTGGGATAGGATAAAGTAATCCTTCCACCCCCCCTTACCCCAACCCCCCCCCCCCCCCCCTACAAAAAAAAAATGTGTAAAGTGGTTATCCCACTGGCTATAATGTGAATGCACCTATTTGTACGTCGCTCTGGATAAGAGCGTCTGCTAAATGACGTAAATGTAAATGTAAATGTATGTATTGAAGTCAAGTGGTTCAACATTCAAATGCATTTTGATTGACCACATAGTACAGCTTGGCAAGGCGACGGTGGAACTCTGGCGCCACCAAGTGGACAATACCTCAGTTCCCTTGTGGCAGTATTGCTACAAGAGATATTTGATATAAAATCAAATGTTATGTCAATAATGTTATCTCCAAATTATTTCCCCCACCCGTATTTGATAGATTATTATTCCAATTTAGCTGTTAATCTGGTTTTAATTCGACAAGGCTTTCTCTCGATTCCGATTGGAGGGCGGATATCCACGTGACTATAAAACCTACCAATTTGTTACATTGTAACAGTCAAAAGTGGCTATTTTCGAGGTTGATCAACTCCCAATCTATGCAACCATTAAAAAAAAACATAATCTTTGATATTTGGTGGACAGTTTACTGCGCTCATTTTGTTGTAACCGTCAATGAATTTGTCGTGTCGGAGAACGGCACATTCCTTCCGAAAGCATTGCGGTATCGCTTCTCGGCCTTTTGGCTAAGATCAAGTGTAGTATTTTTTTATAAAACAAGAAATTTGGAAAAAAATACAATTCGAAATAGATAAGTGGGGCATCACATCTGTTAAACATAGATGGAAAGGGATATACCCTTCTTTGTAAATGTTTTTTTTTGTAGCCTATATATAGGCCTATGTATAACTGTATTCTGTCATGTAAATTGAAATGTAGGCTAAGCCTTTGTAAATATTTGATATACACTGAGGTTTATTCAGAGTTCCATTTGGTATATGTGTATGATTTTATTTCTATAATAGTTTTTATTCCTTTGAAAGATCAGCTTTGGGAGATTGTTAGAGGCAATTGTTTACATGCTTCTCTTGAATGTAGGCCTTTTAGCTGGTCAGGTTCCTCAGAACAGCACTTTTTTTAGGAGTTTTGCTATTTTTATACGGTTAAGGTACTGTTTTTGTAAATCCATGTTATGTACAACGTTATGCACTGAATTTGTACTTGTATTTGAATGTGAAATGAAAATAAAAATTATTTTTCAAAAAAAAAAAAAAAAAAAAAAATCTGTTCTTATCAGTTTAATATCTGATACGTCCCCTATCTGGGGACCATATATTAAATTGATTTTTGGAATAGGGAGATGGAATAGGGGCTTGCTCCGTCCACTCCACGCATCGACCTGGTATTGCAGTACCTCCAGGAACTGTGCACCCCCTGTGATTGTAAAGAAGTACGTAAAGTCAATAGACTGGCTTAGTGTTCTTATATTAGGATCATGATGGAATTACCTTTTTATTTATTTTTATTTTATTTCACCTTTATTTAACCAGGTAAGCCAGTTGAGAACAATTTCTCATTTACAACTGCGACCTGGCCAAGATAAAGCAAAGCAGTGTGATAAAAACAACAACACAGAGTTACATATGGGGTAAAACAAAACATAAAGTCAAAAAATACAACAGAAATATATATACAGTGTGTGCAAATGTAGCAAGTTATGGAGGTAAGGCAATAAATAGGCCATAGTGCAAAATAATTACAATTAGTATTAACACTGGAATGATAGATGTGCAAGAGATGATGTGCAAATAGAGATACTGGGGTGCAAATGAGCAAAATAAATAACAATATGGGGATGAGGTAGTTGGGTGGGCTAATTTCAGATGGGCTGTGTACAGGTTCAGTGATCGGTAAGGTGCTCTGACAACTGATGCTTAAAGTTAGTGAGGGAGATAAGAGTCTCCAGCTTCAGAGATATTTGCAGTTCGTTACAGTCATTGGCAGCAGAGAACTGGAAGGAATGGCGGCCAAAGGAGGTGTTGGCTTTGGGGATGACCAGTGAGATATACCTGCTGGAGCGCATACTACGGGTGAGTGTTGCTATGGTGACCAATGAGCTAAGATAAGGCAGGGATTTGCCTAGCAGTGATTTATAGATGGCCTGGAGCCAGTGGGTTTGGCGACGAATATGTAGTGAGGACCAGCCAACAAGAGCGTACAGGTCACAGTGGTGGGTAGTATATGGGGCTTTGGTGACAAAACGAATGGCACTGTGATAGACTACATCCAATTTGCTGAGTAGAGTGTTGGAGGCTATTTTGTAAATGACATCGCCGAAGTCAAGGATCGGTAGGATAGTCAGTTTACGAGGGCATGTTTGGCAGCATGAGTGAAGGAGGCTTTGTTGCGAAATAGGAAGCAGATTCTAGATTTAACTTTTGATTGGAGATGCTTAATGTGAGTCTGGAAGGAGAGTTTACAGTCTAACCAGACACCTAGGTATTTGTAGTTGTCCACATACTCTAGGTCAGACCCGTCGAGAGCAGTGATTCTAGTCGGGTGGGTGCCAGCAGAGTTCGATTGAAGAGCATGCATTTAGTTTTACTTGTGTTTAAGAGCAGTTTGAGGCTACGGAAGGATTGTTGTATGGCATTGAAGCTCGTTTGGAGGTTTGTTAACACAGTGTCCAATGAAGGGCAAGATGTATTCAAAATGGTGTCGTCTGCGTAAAGGTGGATCTGAGAATCACCAGCAGCAAGAGCGACATCATTGATATACACTGAGGAAAGAGTTTAGTCTGCCAATAAGAATGCGGTGGTTGACAGAGTTGAAAGCCTTGGCCAGGTCGATGAAGACGGCTGCACAGTACTGTCTATTATCGATTGCAGTTATAATATTGTTTAGGGCCTTGAGTGTGGCTGAGGTGCACCCATGACCAGCTCGGAAACCGGATTGCATAGCGGAGAAGATACGGTGTGATTAGAAATGGTCGGTGATCTGTTTGTTAACTTGGCTTTCAAAAACTTTCGAAAGGCAGGGCAGGATGGATATAGGTCTGTAACAGTTTGGATCTAGAGTGTCACCCCCTTTGAAGAGGGGGATGACCGCGGCAGTTTTCCAATCTCTGGGATCTCAGACGTTACGAAAGAGAGGTTGAACAGGCTAGTAAAAGGGGTTGCGACAATTTCGGTGGCTAATTTTAGAAAGAAAGGGTCCAGATTGTCTAGCCCAGATTATTTGTATGGTCCAGATTTTGCAGCTCTTTCAGAACATCAACTGTCTGAATTTGTGTGAAGGAGAAGTGGGGGGGGGGGGGGCATGGGCAAGTTGCAGCGGAGGGTGCAGAGCTGGTGGCCGGGGTAGTGGTAGCCAGGTGGAAAGCATGGCCAGCCGTAGCAAAATGCTTGTTGAAATTCTCGATTATTGTAGATTTATCGGTGGTGATAGTGTTTCCTAGCCTCAGTGCAGTAAGGCTGCTGGGAGGAGGTGCTCTTATTCTCTATGGACTTTACAGTGTCCCAAAACGTTTTGGAGTTAGTGCTACAGGATGCAAATTTCTGTTTGAAAAAGCTAGCCTTTGCTTTCCTAATTGCTTGTGTATATTGGTTCCTAACTTCCCTGAAACAAGGGCTATTCAATGCTAATGCAGTACGCCACAGGATGTTTTTGTGCTGGTCAATGGCAGTCAAGTCTGAGGAGAACCAGGGGCTATATCTGTTCTTAGTTCTGCATTTTTTGAATGGAGCATGCTTATTTACGATTGAGAGGAAAGCACTTTTAAAGAACAACCAGGCATCCTCTACTGACGGAATGAGATCGATATCCATCCAGGATACCTGGATACCAAAAATCCAGAAAATCACATTGTATGATTTTTAAGTAATTAATTTGCATTTTATTGCATGACATAAGTATTTGATACATCAGAAAAGCAGAACTTAATATTTGGTACAGAAACCTTTGTTTGCAATTACAGAGATCATGTGTTTCCTGTAGGTCTTGACCAGGTTTGCACACACTGCAGCAGGGATTTTTGTCCCACTCCTCCATACAGACCTTCTCCAGATCCTTCAGGTTTCGGGGCTGTCGCTGGGCAAAACGGACTTTCAGCTCCCTCCAAAGATGTTCTATTGGGTTCAGGTCTGGAGACTGGCTAGGCCACTCCAGGACCTTGAGATGCTTCTTACGGAGCCACTCCTTAGTTGCCCTGGCTTTGTGTTTTGGGTCGTTGTCATGCTGGAAGACCCAGCCATGACCCATCTTCAATGCTCTTACTGAGGGAAGGAGGTTGTTGGCCAAGATCTCGCGATACATGGCCCCATCCATCCTCCCCTCAATACGGTGCAGTCGTCCTGTCCCCTTTGCAGAAAAGCATCCCCAAAGAATGATGTTTCCACCTCCATGCTTCACGGTTGAGATGGTGTTATTGGGGTTGTACTCATCCTTCTTCTTCCTCCAAACACGGCGAGTGGAGTTTAGACCAAAAAGCTCTATTTCTGTCTCATCAGACCACATGACCTTCTCCCATTCCTCCTCTGGATCATCCAGATGGTCATTGGCAAACTTCAGACGGGCCTGGACATGCGCTGGCTTGAGCAAGGGGACCTTGCGTGCACTGCAGGATTTTAATCCATGACGGCGTAGTGTGTTACTAATGGTTTTCTTTGAGACTGTGGTCCCAGCTCTCTTCAGGTCATTGACCAGGTCCTGCCGTGTAGTTCTGGGCTGATCCCTCACCTTCCTCATGATCATTGATGCCCCACGAGGTGAGATCTTGCATGGAGCCCCAGACCGAGGGTGATTGACCGTCATCTTGAACTTCTTCCATTTTCTAATAATTGCGCCAACAGTTGTTGCCTTCTCACCAAGCTGCTTGCCTAATGTCCTGTAGCCCATCCCAGCCTTGTGCAGGCCTACAATTTTATCCCTGATGTTCGTACACAGCTCTCTGGTCTTGGCCATTGTGGAGAGGTTGGAGTCTGTTTGATTGAGTGTGTGGACAGGTGTCTTTTATACAGGTAACAAGTTCAAACAGGTGCAGTTAATACAAGTAATCAGTGGAGAACAGGAGGGCTTCTTAAAGAAAATTTAACAGGTCTGTGAGAGCCAGAATTCTTACTGGTTGGTAGGTCATCAAATACTTATGTCATGCAATAAAATGCAAATTAATTACTTAAAAATCATACAATGTGATTTTCTGGATTTTTGTTTTACATTCCGTCTCTCACAGTTGAAGTGTACCTATGATACAAATTACAGACTTCTACATGCTTTGTAAGTAGGAAAACCTGCAAAATCGGCAGTGTATCAAATACTTGTTCTCCCCACTGTATATATATATAGTGCCTTATAATGCTTTATAGTGCCTTATAATTACTCAATAATTACTCAGTATGTGTGTTTGATGCTGTTTTTTTTACTTGATTTATTTTAGATGGAGAACACATACTCTTATATAGAAATGTCCTGGGAAAGAGTTGAAATAGAGACTGGAACTGACTGGAACTGTGAGAGTATGTGTGTGATGCTAGCGTTGATGTGTGTGTGTGTCTGTGTAACTCACACACAGCGTCCGTTGTCACAGAGTCCGTGTCCAGAGCACATCCAGGGGCAGCCAGGGGCCAGCAGCACGTTGTCCAAGGCCCAGCCATCAGCGCCGGGGATGAAGTGTGGCTGGATCCACCTGAACCGTGTCCTGGGAGAACTGGAAACATTGCATTGGAAGGTGAGGCACGACAACACTCTCTCCATGATAAAAAAAATAATAATAATAATATTGGGTGGTTGTCCCAATTTGTAAGTCGATCTGGATAAGAGCGTCTGCAAAATGACTAAAATGTAAATGTTTAAATGTTTATTATATCTCGAGTTTAAAAACAGGATGTGACGTTTTGGTCTAAACAAGGAAACACAGACTGGATCTGGAAACAATTCACATCACAAGGCAACACACACGCACTTGGCAGCGCTGGGCAGATACACCGTAACCCTCCTCCAACGGTTGTACTGTGTAGCGGTGTAGACAGAGCTCATGGTGTATCCGGCACAGCCGATGGCAGGTGGAACACACTCTGGGGTGAGCAGGGCCCAGTGGCGCCCGCAGTCTGTAGGGGTGGTAACATTTTGTATTCACTTTCATAAATAAACATTAGCGAACCATTTATAAACTATTCACGAATAAGTATTTCATTATTGTAAACATTTCTAACCATTTCTAAGCATTACTACCATTTATAACTATTCACGAAGCATTTATACATATTTATAAACATGTGTAACGATTGATGGTGTCGCTTTCTTTGATGCATACACATATAACGCATTCTAATACA
>NW_028161526.1:0-55997 GCF_964263955.1 Coregonus lavaretus | reverse complement strand
TACTAACATTACAGACACCAACCAATACTAACACCACAGACACACACCAATACTAACATCACAGACACCATCCAATACTAACATCACAGACACACCAATACTAACATTACAGACACACCAATACTAACATCACAGACACACCAATACTAACATCACAGACACACCAATACTAACATCACAGACACAACAATACTAACATCACAGACACACCAATTCTAACATCACAGACACACCAATACTAACATTACAGACACACCAATAGTAACATCACAGACACACCAATACTAACATCACAGACACACCAATACTAACATTAAAGACACACCAAAACTAACATCACAGACACCAACCAATACTAACATCACAGACACACCAATACTAACATCACAGACACCAACCAAAACGAACATTACAGACACACCAATACTAACATTACAGACACACCAATACTAACACCACAGACACACCAATACTAACATCACAGACACACCAATACTAACATAACAGACACACCAATACTAACATCACAGACACACCAATACTAACATCACACACACACCAATACTAACATCACAGACACACCAATACTAACATCACAGACACACCAATACTAACATCACAGACACACCAATACTAACATTACAGACACACCAATAGTAACATCACAGACACACCAATACTAACATCACAGACACACCAATACTAACATCACAGACACACCAATACTAACATCACAGACACACCAATACTAACATCACAGACACACCAATACTAACATCACAGACACACCAATACTAACATCACAGACACACCAATACTAACATCACAGACACACCAATACTAACATTACAGACACCAACCAATACTAACATCACAGACACCAACCAATACTAACATTACAGACACCAACCAATACTAACGTCACAGACACCAACCAATACTAACATCACAGACAACAACCAATACTAACACTACAGACACCAACCAATACTAACATCACAGACACCAACCAATACTAACATCACAGACACCAACCAATACTAACATTACAGACACCAACCAATACAAACATCACAGACACACACCAATACTAACATCACAGACACCAACCAATACTAACATCACAGACACACCAATACTAACATCACAGACACACCAATACTAACATCACAGACACACCAATACTAACATCACAGACACACCAATACTAACATAACAGACACACCAATACTAACATTACAGACACACCAATACTAACATTACAGACACACCAATAATAACATCACAGACACACCAATACTAACATCACAGACACCAACCAATACTAACATCACAGACACCAACCAATACTAACATTACAGACACACCAATACTAACATCACAGACACACCAATACTAACATCACAGACACACCAATACTAACACCACAGACACACCAATACTAACATTACAGACACCAACCAATACTAACATTACAGACACCAACCAATACTAACATTACAGACACCAACCAATACTAACATCACAGACACCAACCAATACTAACATCACAGACACCAACCAATACTAACATCACAGACAACAACCAATACTAACATTACAGACACCAACCAATACTAACATCACAGACACCAACCAATACTAACATTACAGACACCAACCAATACTAACATTACAGATACCAACCAATACTAACATTACATACACCAACCAATACTAACATCACAGACACCAACAAATACTAACATTACAGACACCAACCAATACTAACATTACAGACACCAACCAATACTAACATTACAGACACACCATTACTAACAGCACAGACACACCAATACTAACATCACAGACACACCAACCAATACTAACATCACAGACACACCAATACTAACATCACAGACACACCAATACTAACATTACAGACACCAACCAATACTAACATTAAGACACCAACCAATACTAACATCACAGACACCAACCAATTCTAACATTACAGACACACCAATACTAACATCACAGACACACCAATACTAACATCACAGACACACCAACATCCCAGACACACCAACCAATACTAACATCACAGACACACCAACCAATACTAACATCACAGACACACCAATACTAACATCACTGACACACCAACCAATACTAACATCACAGACACACCAATACTAACATCACAGACACACCAACCAATACTAACATCACAGACACACCAATAATAACATCACAGACACACCAATACTAACATTACAGACACACCAATACTAACATCACAGACACACCAACCAATACTAACATCCCAGACACACCAACCAATACTAACATCACAGACACACCAATACTAACATCACAGACACACCAATACTAACATCACAGATACACCAATACTAACATCACAGACACACCAACCAATACTAACATCACAGACACACCAACCAATACTAACATCACAGACACACCAATACTAACATCACAGACACACCAATACTAACATCACAGACACACCAATACTAACATTACAGACACCAACCAATACTAACATTACAGACACCAACCAATACTAAAATCACAGACACCAACTAATTCTAACATTACAGACACACCAATACTAACATCACAGACACACCAACACTAACATCACAGACACACCAACACTAACATCACAGACACACCAATACTAACATCACAGACACCAACCAATACTAACATTACAGACACACCAATACTAACATTACAGACACACCAATACTAACATCACAGACACACCAATACTAACATTACAGACACCAACCAATACTAACATCACAGACACACCAATATCCCAGACACACCAACCAATACTAACATCACAGACACACCAACCAATACTAACATCACAGACACACCAACCAATACCAACATCCCAGACACACCAACCAATACTAACATCACAGACACCAACCAATACTAACATCACAGACACACCAATACTAACATCACAGACACACCAACCAATACTAACATCACAGACACACCAATAATAACATCACAGACACACCAATACTAACATTACAGACACACCAATACTTACATCACAGACACACCAACCAATACTAACATCACAAACACACCAATACTAACATCACAGACACCAACCAATACTAACATCACAGACACACCAATACTAACATCACAGACACAACAACCAATACTAACATTACAGACACACCAATACTAACATCACAGACACCAACCAATACTAACATTACAGACACCAACCAATACTAACATTACAGACACCAACCAAAGCAAATTCAAAGAAAACTTTCCAACCGCCAGACGAAAACTAAAGCACAAAGACAACACGAACCATCAATGAGACATAAAGACAGACAGACATCTACTGTCAACCAGACACACACAGGCCCTGCTGTAGGGGAGTTTTGTGGCGAGTGTCTAAGGTCGTTTTGGAAGTCGGTGGGTGGGGTACCTGTGACAGGCGGGGGCCCCCGGGGCTAGAGGTAGGGGTAGGGGGCAGGCCGATAGGGGGGTTGATGCTGCGCTCGCGCTCCTCCTGGTAAATACGATCTCTATCCCCCTCAGGGAGGTTGAGGAAGTTCTGCATGGCTTTGAGGTTGACCAGGAGGGACTGAGAGGCAGATCGAGGGTCCTCCTCCTTCCGCAGGATCTCCGACAGCAGGCCCTGGTGCGTGCACACACACATGCGCACACACACAAACACAAACACACACACACACGCCGTAAAAGTATACTTTTAGAATGAGTGACTTGCAGCTTGCATACACACAAGTATGCAGACACACACACACACACTCTCTTCACCTGCTCTAAAGCAATAACCTCCCACCCCCTCATGTGGGCTCCATATTGGCTCTAATGGGGTGTGACTGTATGAATGCAGCAGGTGTGTGCACTGCTGGGAGGGCGGAGGAGGAAACTGAACTGGAGCGGGGGAACACAGCAAGCTGTCGCACCAGATTACCTCACTCATAATACTACACAGAGAGATGAAACTGAAACTGGCTGAAACCCAGAGGAGAAACCAAATCTTAGAAAAATTGCTGCTAATTTGTCTCAAAGTCATCCCAATATTCCAAATATAACACTATTGTCTTGAATGGGACATCAGCCTTGATATTCCTTCCATCCTCTCACCCTGTGTCTTCAGTCCTTTACCCCTGCCCTGCCCTGCCCTGTGTGTGGCTATGCACTTTGTGGGTTTCCTGAGCTGTGTTCTGTTAAAGGCCATCCAAGTATGGTTACCTGTGTTCTGTTAACTGTATTACCTGTGTTCTGTTAGTCTGGTTACCTGTGTTCTGTTGAAGGCCACACGGGCGAACACAGCTTGTGAGACACTGGCCCTCTTCAATTCGTCCCTGACGTGCTGGTAGATATCAAAGGAGACCTCCGCAGCAGACGGGTTGTTCCCAGGGTCCCCAGGGGCACCTGCCTTGGAGGGGCGAGGGATGGGAGGGTGGTTGAGGAAGTGCTGGTTGAGGGCCTGTGGGTGCTGGTGGGCTAGCAGGCGGCTAACAGCTAGCTGCTGGTTGATGAGGTGAGCCATGGCTAGCTGCTGTCGAACCAGCTGAGGGCTGAGCTGGGGGGAGAGAAGCCCGCCTGGGCCGAGGAAAGGCTGAAGGGAGGTTGGAGGGCCGGGAGGGGGGACCTGGCCACGTAGAGGGGGGCTGTGGTGGTGCTGGCCGTGGGGCGAGGGGGGGTGTTGTTGTTGGGGTTGTTGTTGGGGGGGTTGGGAGGGGTTTTGGGGGTCTCCGGACCCACCCTTGAGGAGAGCACCTCCACCTCCTCCGAGGTGGCTGAGCTGGACCAGGCTGGCCAGGTGGGGAGAGGGACGCTGGCCCAGGACACAGAAGTCTGCCAGACTGTCTCTCTCTACTGGGAAAGGAAAGGAAGGAGGGAAGATGACTGTGGTGCTGGTCTAACACCACGGGACAAATCCTAACTTCAGTTAACCAGAAAAACAGTACAAACAATAGATTCGTCACCTTTGATTTCAGAATGTTCTCTTCCTGGCCACATCTTCTCCAGATAGTCTCCTAGGAAACGAGAGAGAGAGCGATAGGGTGAGAGGCAACACCTCACAACACACACATATACACATTACTCTCCTCTACACCTATCTGCACTCCTCGACCATGACTGACAGGACAGCCAGCCAATGGGTGATCACCCATTACTCTCCTCTACACCTATCTGCACTCCTCGACCATGACGGACAGGACAGCCAGCCAATGGGTGATCACGCATTACTCTCCTCTACACCTATCTGCACTCCTCGACTATGACTGACAGGACAGCCAGCCAACGGGTGATCACCCCTTTACTCTCTAGGTAATCTTGGTTACCCAGAAGGAAAATACTTGCGAAAGTTGTCAATGCCTGAATCTGTCCACGAGAGATTACTCTCTGGGTCCACATCTGGAGGCTAGTGAGCATACAGCGTGTGTTTTTCCCTGCCAGGCAGAGACCAGAACTAATAGTGGAGTGGCTGTGTAACCCAACACTGCATCATCTCACTCTGTCAGACAACCGCTGCCTCCCTCCACATCACTTTATTCTCCTCTGCTCTTTCTGTATTAGGGGTGTAGGCATGGTAATTATAGAGCTATGGGAGGGTGTGTGTGTGTGTGTGGGGGGGGGGGGGGGGGGGTTCCCAAGCAGGCTGTGTGATGGATGGGCAGATGGAGAGACAGACAGACAGACTGGGGAGTGGAGGGGAGAGTAGTCTGTGTGGAACTGTGAAGCAGGCATGTGTTGTACTGTAGGACCCCCTGTGGTTGTGGTTACACTGAAGAGTCTGTGTGAAGGGGATGTCAGTTAACAGGCAACACTGAAGAGACTGTGTGAAGGGGATGTCAGTTAACAGGCAACAATGAAGAATCTGTGTGAAGGCGATGTCAGTTGACAGGCAACACTGAAGAGTCTGTGTGAAGGGATGTCAGTTAACAGGCAACACTGAAGAGTCTGTGTGAAGGGGACGTCAGATAACAGGCAACACTGAAGAGTATGTGTGAAGGGATGTCAGTTAACAGGCAACACTGAAGAGTCTGTGTGAAGGGGATGTCAGTTAACAGGCAACACTGAAGAGTTTGTGTGAAGGGGATGTCAGTTAACAGGCAACACTGAAGAGTGTGTGTGAAGGTAATGTCAGTTAACAGGCAACACTGAAGAGTCTGTGTGAACGGATGTCAGTTAACAGGCAACACTGAAGAGTCTGTGTGAAGGGATGTCAGTTAACAGGCAACAATGAAGAATCTGTGGGAAGGGGATGTCAGTTAACAGGCAACACTAAGAGTCTGTGTGAAGGGGATGTCAGTTAACAGGAAACACTGAAGAGTCTTTGTGAAGGGGACGTCAGTTAACAGGCAACACTGAAGAGTTTGTGTGAAGGGATGTCAGTTAACAGGCAACACTGAAGAGTCTGTGTGAAAGGGATGTCAGTTAACAGGCAACAATGAAGAGTCTTTGTGAATGGATGTCAGTTAACAGGCAACACTAAAGAGTCTGTGTGAAGGGGATGTCAGTTAACAGGCAACACTGAAGAGTCTGTGTGAAGGGAATGTCAGTTAACAGGCAACACTGAAGAGTCTGTGTGAACGGATGTCAGTCAACAGGCAACACTGAAGAGTCTGTGTGAAGGGGACGTCAGTTAACAGGCAACACTGAAGAGTCTGTGTGAAGGGATGTCAGATAACAGGCAACACTGAAGAGTCTGTGTGAAGGGGATGTCAGTTAACAGGCAACACTGAAGAGTCTGTGTGAACGGATGTCAGTTAACAGGCAACACTGAAGAGTCTGTGTGAATGGATGTCAGTTAACAGGCAACACTGAAGAGTCTGTGTGAAGGGGATGTCAGTTAACAGGCTACACTGAAGAGTCTGTGTGAACGGATGTCAGTTAACAGGCAACACTGAAGTGTCTGTGTGAAGGGGATGTCGGTTAACAGGCAACACTGAAGAGTCTGTGTGAAGGGATGGCAGTTAACAGGCAACACTGAAGAGTCTGTGTGAAGGGGATGTCAGTTAACAGGCAACACTGAAGAGTCTGTGTGAAGGGGATGTCAGTTAACAGGCAACACTGAAGAGTCTGTGTGAAGGGATGTCAGTTAACAGGCAACACTGAAGAGTCTGTGTGAAAGGGATGTCAG
The DNA here is from genome assembly GCF_964263955.1 of Coregonus lavaretus. Classification (NCBI taxonomy): domain Eukaryota; kingdom Metazoa; phylum Chordata; class Actinopteri; order Salmoniformes; family Salmonidae; genus Coregonus; species Coregonus lavaretus. Next base: position 48,826 of record NW_028161526.1, on the reverse strand, counting down.
GTAACAGGCAACACTGAAGAGTCTGTGTGAACGGATGTCAGATTAACAGGCAACAATGAAGAATCTATGTGAAGGGATGTCAGTTAACAGGCAACGCTAAGAGTCTGTGTGAAGGGGATGTAAGTTAACAGGAAACACTGAAGAGTCTGTTTGAAGGGGACGTCAGTTAACAGGCAACACTGAAGAGTATATGTGAAGGGATGTCAGTTAACAGGCAACACTGAAGAGTATGTGTGAAGGGGATGTCAGTTAACAGGCAACACTGAAGACTCTGTGTGAAGGGGACTTCAGTTAACAGGCAACACTGAAGAGTTTGTGTGAAGGGGATGTCAGTTAACAGGCAACACTGAAGAGTCTGTGTGAAGGGATGTCAGTTAACAGGCAACACTGAAGAGTCTGTGTGAAGGGGATGTCATTTAACAGGCAACACTGAAGAGTCTGTGTGAAGGGGACGTCAGTTAACAGGCAACACTGAAGTGTCTGTGTGAAGGGATGTCAGTAAACAGACAACACTGAAGAGTCTGTGTGAAGGGGACGTCAGTTAACAGGCAAAACAGAAGAGTATGTTTGAATGGATGTCAGTTAACAGGCAACATTGAAGAGTATGTGTGAAGGGGACGTCAGTTAACAGGCAACACTGAAGAGTATATGTGAAGGGATGTCAGTTAACAGGCAACACTGAAGAGTCTGTGTGAACGGATGTCAGTTAACAGGCAAAAATGAAGAGTCTGTGTGAAGGGGATGTCAGTTAACAGGCAACACTGAAGAGTCTGTGTGAAGGGGTTGTCAGTTAACAGGCAACACTGAAGAGTCTGTGTGATTGAATGTCAGTTCACAGGCAACACTGAAGAGTCTGTGTGAAGGGGATGTCAGTTAACAGGCAACACTGAAGAGTCTGTGTGAACGGATGTCAGTTAACAGGCAACACTGAAGAGTCTGTGTGAAGGGGATGTCAGTTAACAGGCAACACTGAAGAGTCTGTGTGAAGGGGATGTCAGTTAACAGGCAACACTGAAGAGTTTGTGTGAAGGGGATTTCAGTTAACAGGCAACACTGAAGAGTGTGTGTGAAGGTAATGTCAGTTAACAGGCAACACTGAAGAGTCTGTGTGAAGGGATGTCAGTTAACAGGCAACACTGAAGAGTCTGTGTGAAGGGGATGTCAGTTAACAGGCAACACTGAAGAGTCTGAGTGAAGGGGATGTCAGTTAACAGGCAACACTGAAGAGTCTGTGTGAAGGGGACGTCAGTTAACAGGCAAAACTGAAGAATCTGTTTGAATGGATGGCAGTAAACAGGCAACACTGAAGAGTCTGTGTGAAAGGGATGTCAGGTAACAGGCAACACTGAAGAGTCTGTGTGAACGGATGTCAGTTAACAGGCAACAATGAAGAATCTGTGTGAAGGGATGTCAGTTAACAGGCAACGCTAAGAGTCTGTGTGAAGGGGATGTAAGTTAACAGGAAACACTGAAGAGTCTGTTTGAAGGGGACGTCAGTTAACAGGCAACACTGCAGAGTATATGTGAAGGGATGTCAGTTAACAGAAAACACTGAAAAGTCTGTATGAAGGGGATGTCAGTTAACAGGCAACACTGAAGAGTCTGTGTGAAGGGGACTTCAGTTAACAGGCAACACTGAAGAGTTTGTGTGAAGGGGATGTCAGTTAACAGGTAACACTGAAGAGTCTGTGTGAAGGAGATGTCAGTTAACAGGCAACACTGAAGAGTCTGTGTGAAGGGGATGTCAGTTAACAGGCAACACTGAAGAGTCTGTGTGAAGGGATGTCAGTAAACAGACAACACTGAAGAGTCTGTGTGAAGGGGACGTCAGTTAAAAGGCAAAACAGAAGAGTATGTTTGAACGGATGTCAGTTAACAGGCAACATTGAAGAGTATGTGTGAAGGGGACGTCAGTTAACAGGCAACACTGAAGAGTATATGTGAAGGGATGTCAGTTAACAGGCAACACTGAAGAGTCTGTGTGAACGGATGTCAGTTAACAGGCAAAAATGAAGAGTCTGTGTGAAGGGGATGTCAGTTAACAGGCAACACTGAAGAGTCTGTGTGAAGGGGTTGTCAGTTAACAGGCAACACTGAAGAGTCTGTGTGATTGAATGTCAGTTCACAGGCAACACTGAAGAGTCTGTGTGAAGGGGATGTCAGTAAACAGGCAACACTGAAGAGTCTGTGTGAACGGATGTCAGTTAACAGGCAACACTGAAGAGTCTGTGTGAAGGGGATGTCAGTTAACAGGCAACACTGAAGAGTCTGTGTGAAGGGGATGTCAGTTAACAGGCAACACTGAAGAGTTTGTGTGAAGGGGATTTCAGTTAACAGGCAACACTGAAGAGTGTGTGTGAAGGTAATGTCAGTTAACAGGCAACACTGAAGAGTCTGTGTGAAGGGATGTCAGTTAACAGGCAACACTGAAGAGTCTGTGTGAAGGGGATGTCAGTTAACAGGCAACACTGAAGAGTCTGAGTGAAGGGGATGTCAGATAACAGGCAACACTGAAGAGTCTGTGTGAAGGGGACGTCAGTTAACAGGCAACACTGAAGAATCTGTTTGAATGGATGTCAGTAAACAGGCAACACTGAAGAGTCTGTGTGAAAGGGATGTCAGGTAACAGGCAACACTGAAGAGTCTGTGTGAACGGATGTCAGTTAACAGGCAACAATGAAGAATCTGTGTGAAGGGATGTCAGTTAACAGGCAACGCTAAGAGTCTGTGTGAAGGGGATGTAAGTTAACAGGAAACACTGAAGAGTCTGTTTGAAGGGGACGTCAGTTAACAGGCAACACTGAAGAGTATATGTGAAGGGATGTCAGTTAACAGAAAACACTGAAAAGTCTGTATGAAGGGGATGTCAGTTAACAGGCAACACTGAAGAGTCTGTGTGAACGGATGTCAGTCAACAGGCAACACTGAAGAGTCTGTGTGAAGGGGACGTCAGTTAACAGGCAACACTGAAGAGTCTGTGTGAAGGGATGTCAGATAACAGGCAACACTGAAGAGTCTGTGTGAAGGGGATGTCAGTTAACAGGCAACACTGAAGAGTCTGTGTGAACGGATGTCAGTTAACAGGCAACACTGAAGAGTCTGTGTGAATGGATGTCAGTTAACAGGCAACACTGAAGAGTCTGTGTGAAGGGGATGTCAGTTAACAGGCTACACTGAAGAGTCTGTGTGAACGGATGTCAGTTAACAGGCAACACTGAAGTGTCTGTGTGAAGGGGATGTCGGTTAACAGGCAACACTGAAGAGTCTGTGTGAAGGGATGGCAGTTAACAGGCAACACTGAAGAGTCTGTGTGAAGGGGATGTCAGTTAACAGGCAACACTGAAGAGTCTGTGTGAAGGGGACGTCAGTTAACAGGCAACACTGAAGAGTCTGTGTGAAGGGATGTCAGTTAACAGGCAACACTGAAGAGTCTGTGTGAAAGGGATGTCAGGTAACAGGCAACACTGAAGAGTCTGTGTGAACGGATGTCAGATTAACAGGCAACAATGAAGAATCTGTGTGAAGGGATGTCAGTTAACAGGCAACGCTAAGAGTCTGTGTGAAGGGGATGTAAGTTAACAGGAAACACTGAAGAGTCTGTTTGAAGGGGACGTCAGTTAACAGGCAACACTGAAGAGTATATGTGAAGGGATGTCAGTTAACAGGCAACACTGAAGAGTATGTGTGAAGGGGATGTCAGTTAACAGGCAACACTGAAGACTCTGTGTGAAGGGGACTTCAGTTAACAGGCAACACTGAAGAGTTTGTGTGAAGGGGATGTCAGTTAACAGGCAACACTGAAGAGTCTGTGTGAAGGGATGTCAGTTAACAGGCAACACTGAAGAGTCTGTGTGAAGGGGATGTCATTTAACAGGCAACACTGAAGAGTCTGTGTGAAGGGGACGTCAGTTAACAGGCAACACTGAAGTGTCTGTGTGAAGGGATTTCAGTAAACAGACAACACTGAAGAGTCTGTGTGAAGGGGACGTCAGTTAACAGGCAAAACAGAAGAGTATGTTTGAATGGATGTCAGTTAACAGGCAACATTGAAGAGTATGTGTGAAGGGGACGTCAGTTAACAGGCAACACTGAAGAGTATATGTGAAGGGATGTCAGTTAACAGGCAACACTGAAGAGTCTGTGTGAACGGATGTCAGTTAACAGGCAAAAATGAAGAGTCTGTGTGAAGGGGATGTCAGTTAACAGGCAACACTGAAGAGTCTGTGTGAAGGGGTTGTCAGTTAACAGGCAACACTGAAGAGTCTGTGTGATTGAATGTCAGTTTACAGGCAACACTGAAGAGTCTGTGTGAAGGGGATGTCAGTTAACAGGCAACACTGAAGAGTCTGTGTGAACGGATGTCAGTTAACAGGCAACACTGAAGAGTCTGTGTGAAGGGGATGTCAGTTAACAGGCAACACTGAAGAGTCTGTGTGAAGGGGATGTCAGTTAACAGGCAACACTGAAGAGTTTGTGTGAAGGGGATTTCAGTTAACAGGCAACACTGAAGAGTGTGTGTGAAGGTAATGTCAGTTAACAGGCAACACTGAAGAGTCTGTGTGAAGGGATGTCAGTTAACAGGCAACACTGAAGAGTCTGTGTGAAGGGGATGTCAGTTAACAGGCAACACTGAAGAGTCTGAGTGAAGGGGATGTCAGTTAACAGGCAACACTGAAGAGTCTGTGTGAAGGGGACGTCAGTTAACAGGCAACACTGAAGAATCTGTTTGAATGGATGGCAGTAAACAGGCAACACTGAAGAGTCTGTGTGAAAGGGATGTCAGGTAACAGGCAACACTGAAGAGTCTGTGTGAACGGATGTCAGTTAACAGGCAACAATGAAGAATCTGTGTGAAGGGATGTCAGTTAACAGGCAACGCTAAGAGTCTGTGTGAAGGGGATGTAAGTTAACAGGAAACACTGAAGAGTCTGTTTGAAGGGGACGTCAGTTAACAGGCAACACTGCAGAGTATATGTGAAGGGATGTCAGTTAACAGAAAACACTGAAAAGTCTGTATGAAGGGGATGTCAGTTAACAGGCAACACTGAAGAGTCTGTGTGAAGGGGACTTCAGTTAACAGGCAACACTGAAGAGTTTGTGTGAAGGGGATGTCAGTTAACAGGTAACACTGAAGAGTCTGTGTGAAGGAGATGTCAGTTAACAGGCAACACTGAAGAGTCTGTGTGAAGGGGATGTCAGTTAACAGGCAACACTGAAGAGTCTGTGTGAAGGGATGTCAGTAAACAGACAACACTGAAGAGTCTGTGTGAAGGGGACGTCAGTTAAAAGGCAAAACAGAAGAGTATGTTTGAACGGATGTCAGTTAACAGGCAACATTGAAGAGTATGTGTGAAGGGGACGTCAGTTAACAGGCAACACTGAAGAGTATATGTGAAGGGATGTCAGTTAACAGGCAACACTGAAGAGTCTGTGTGAACGGATGTCAGTTAACAGGAAAAAATGAAGAGTCTGTGTGAAGGGGATGTCAGTTAACAGGCAACACTGAAGAGTCTGTGTGAAGGGGTTGTCAGTTAACAGGCAACACTGAAGAGTCTGTGTGATTGAATGTCAGTTCACAGGCAACACTGAAGAGTCTGTGTGAAGGGGATGTCAGTTAACAGGCAACACTGAAGAGTCTGTGTGAACGGATGTCAGTTAACAGGCAACACTGAAGAGTCTGTGTGAAGGGGATGTCAGTTAACAGGCAACACTGAAGAGTCTGTGTGAAGGGGATGTCAGTTAACAGGCAACACTGAAGAGTTTGTGTGAAGGGGATTTCAGTTAACAGGCAACACTGAAGAGTGTGTGTGAAGGTAATGTCAGTTAACAGGCAACACTGAAGAGTCTGTGTGAAGGGATGTCAGTTAACAGGCAACACTGAAGAGTCTGTGTGAAGGAGATGTCAGTTAACAGGCAACACTGAAGAGTCTGAGTGAAGGGGATGTCAGATAACAGGCAACACTGAAGAGTCTGTGTGAAGGGGACGTCAGTTAACAGGCAACACTGAAGAATCTGTTTGAATGGATGTCAGTAAACAGGCAACACTGAAGAGTCTGTGTGAAAGGGATGTCAGGTAACAGGCAACACTGAAGAGTCTGTGTGAACGGATGTCAGTTAACAGGCAACAATGAAGAATCTGTGTGAAGGGATGTCAGTTAACAAGCAACGCTAAGAGTCTGTGTGAAGGGGATGTAAGTTAACAGGAAACACTGAAGAGTCTGTTTGAAGGGGACGTCAGTTAACAGGCAACACTGAAGAGTATATGTGAAGGGATGTCAGTTAACAGAAAACACTGAAAAGTCTGTATGAAGGGGATGTCAGTTAACAGGCAACACTGAAGAGTCTGTGTGAAGGGGACTTCAGTTAACAGGCAACACTGAAGAGTTTGTGTGAAGGGGATGTCAGTTAACAGGTAACACTGAAGAGTCTGTGTGAAGGAGATGTCAGTTAACAGGCAACACTGAAGAGTCTGTGTGAAGGGGATGTCGGTTAACAGGCAACACTGAAGAGTCTGTGTGAAGGGATGGCAGTTAACAGGCAACACTGAAGAGTCTGTGTGAAGGAGATGTCAGTTAACAGGCAACACTGAAGAGTCTGTGTGAAGGGATGTCAGTTAACAGGCAACACTGAAGAGTCTGTGTGAAAGGGATGTCAGGTAACAGGCAACACTGAAGAGTCTGTGTGAACGGATGTCAGTTAACAGGCAACAATGAAGAATCTGTGTGAAGGGATGTCAGTTAACAGGCAACGCTAAGAGTCTGTGTGAAGGGGATGTAAGTTAACAGGAAACACTGAAGAGTCTGTTTGAAGGGGACGTCAGTTAACAGGCAACACTGAAGAGTATATGTGAAGGGATGTCAGTTAACAGGCAACACTGAAGAGTATGTGTGAAGGGGATGTCAGTTAACAGGCAACACTGAAGACTCTGTGTGAAGGGGACTTCAGTTAACAGGCAACACTGAAGAGTTTGTGTGAAGGGGATGTCAGTTAACAGGCAACACTGAAGAGTCTGTGTGAAGGGATGTCAGTTAACAGGCAACACTGAAGAGTCTGTGTGAAGGGGATGTCATTTAACAGGCAACACTGAAGAGTCTGTGTGAAGGGGACGTCAGTTAACAGGCAACACTGAAGAGTCTGTGTGAAGGGATGTCAGTAAACAGACAACACTGAAGAGTCTGTGTGAAGGGGACGTCAGTTAACAGGCAAAACAGAAGAGTATGTTTGAACGGATGTCAGTTAACAGGCAACATTGAAGAGTATGTGTGAAGGGGACGTCAGTTAACAGGCAACACTGAAGAGTATATGTGAAGGGATGTCAGTTAACAGGCAACACTGAAGAGTCTGTGTGAACGGATGTCAGTTAACAGGCAAAAATGAAGAGTCTGTGTGAAGGGGATGTCAGTTATCAGGCAACACTAAAGAGTCTGTGTGAAGGGGTTGTCAGTTAACAGGCAACACTGAAGAGTCTGTGTGATTGAATGTCAGTTCACAGGCAACACTGAAGAGTCTGTGTGAAGGGGATGTCAGTTAACAGGCAACACTGAAGAGTCTGTGTGAACGGATGTCAGTTAACAGGCAACACTGAAGAGTCTGTGTGAAGGGGATGTCAGTTAACAGGCAACACTGAAGAGTCTGTGTGAAGGGGATGTCAGTTAACAGGCAACACTGAAGAGTTTGTGTGAAGGGGATTTCAGTTAACAGGCAACACTGAAGAGTGTGTGTGAAGGTAATGTCAGTTAACAGGCAACACTGAAGAGTCTGTGTGAAGGGATGTCAGTTAACAGGCAACACTGAAGAGTCTGTGTGAAGGGGATGTCAGTTAACAGGCAACACTGAAGAGTCTGAGTGAAGGGGATGTCAGTTAACAGGCAACACTGAAGAGTCTGTGTGAAGGGGACGTCAGTTAACAGGCAACACTGAAGAATCTGTTTGAATGGATGTCAGTAAACAGGCAACACTGAAGAGTCTGTGTGAAAGGGATGTCAGGTAACAGGCAACACTGAAGAGTCTGTGTGAACGGATGTCAGTTAACAGGCAACAATGAAGAATCTGTGTGAAGGGATGTCAGTTAACAGGCAACGCTAAGAGTCTGTGTGAAGGGGATGTAAGTTAACAGGAAACACTGAAGAGTCTGTTTGAAGGGGACGTCAGTTAACAGGCAACACTGAAGAGTATATGTGAAGGGATGTCAGTTAACAGAAAACACTGAAAAGTCTGTATGAAGGGGATGTCAGTTAACAGGCAACACTGAAGAGTCTGTGTGAAGGGGACTTCAGTTAACAGGCAACACTGAAGAGTTTGTGTGAAGGGGATGTCATTTAACAGGCAACACTGAAGAGTCTGTGTGAAGGGGACGTCAGTTAACAGGCAACACTGAAGAGTCTGTGTGAAGGGATGTCAGTAAACAGACAACACTGAAGAGTCTGTGTGAAGGGGACGTCAGTTAACAGGCAAAACAGAAGAGTATGTTTGAACGGATGTCAGTTAACAGGCAACATTGAAGAGTATGTGTGAAGGGGACGTCAGTTAACAGGCAACACTGAAGAGTATATGTGAAGGGATGTCAGTTAACAGGCAACACTGAAGAGTCTGTGTGAACGGATGTCAGTTAACAGGCAAAAATGAAGAGTCTGTGTGAAGGGGATGTCAGTTAACAGGCAACACTGAAGAGTCTGTGTGAAGGGGTTGTCAGTTAACAGGCAACACTGAAGAGTCTGTGTGATTGAATGTCAGTTCACAGGCAACACTGAAGAGTCTGTGTGAAGGGGATGTCAGTTAACAGGCAACACTGAAGAGTCTGTGTGAACGGATGTCAGTTAACAGGCAACACTGAAGAGTCTGTGTGAAGGGGATGTCAGTTAACAGGCAACACTGAAGAGTCTGTGTGAAGGGGATGTCAGTTAACAGGCAACACTGAAGAGTTTGTGTGAAGGGGATTTCAGTTAACAGGCAACACTGAAGAGTGTGTGTGAAGGTAATGTCAGTTAACAGGCAACACTGAAGAGTCTGTGTGAAGGGATGTCAGTTAACAGGCAACACTGAAGAGTCTGTGTGAAGGGGATGTCAGTTAACAGGCAACACTGAAGAGTCTGAGTGAAGGGGATGTCAGTTAACAGGCAACACTGAAGAGTCTGTGTGAAGGGGACGTCAGTTAACAGGCAACACTGAAGAATCTGTTTGAATGGATGTCAGTAAACAGGCAACACTGAAGAGTCTGTGTGAAAGGGATGTCAGGTAACAGGCAACACTGAAGAGTCTGTGTGAACGGATGTCAGTTAACAGGCAACAATGAAGAATCTGTGTGAAGGGATGTCAGTTAACAGGCAACGCTAAGAGTCTGTGTGAAGGGGATGTAAGTTAACAGGAAACACTGAAGAGTCTGTTTGAAGGGGACGTCAGTTAACAGGCAACACTGAAGAGTATATGTGAAGGGATGTCAGTTAACAGAAAACACTGAAAAGTCTGTATGAAGGGGATGTCAGTTAACAGGCAACACTGAAGAGTCTGTGTGAAGGGGACTTCAGTTAACAGGCAACATTGAAGAGTATGTGTGAAGGGGACGTCAGTTAACAGGCAACACTGAAGAGTATATGTGAAGGGATGTCAGTTAACAGGCAACACTGAAGAGTCTGTGTGAACGGATGTCAGTTAACAGGCAAAAATGAAGAGTCTGTGTGAAGGGGATGTCAGTTAACAGGCAACACTGAAGAGTCTGTGTGAAGGGGTTGTCAGTTAACAGGCAACACTGAAGAGTCTGTGTGATTGAATGTCAGTTCACAGGCAACACTGAAGAGTCTGTGTGAAGGGGATGTCAGTTAACAGGCAACACTGAAGAGTCTGTGTGAACGGATGTCAGTTAACAGGCAACACTGAAGAGTCTGTGTGAAGGGGATGTCAGTTAACAGGCAACACTGAAGAGTCTGTGTGAAGGGGATGTCAGTTAACAGGCAACACTGAAGAGTTTGTGTGAAGGGGATTTCAGTTAACAGGCAACACTGAAGAGTGTGTGTGAAGGTAATGTCAGTTAACAGGCAACACTGAAGAGTCTGTGTGAAGGGATGTCAGTTAACAGGCAACACTGAAGAGTCTGTGTGAAGGGGATGTCAGTTAACAGGCAACACTGAAGAGTCTGAGTGAAGGGGATGTCAGTTAACAGGCAACACTGAAGAGTCTGTGTGAAGGGGACGTCAGTTAACAGGCAACACTGAAGAATCTGTTTGAATGGATGTCAGTAAACAGGCAACACTGAAGAGTCTGTGTGAAAGGGATGTCAGGTAACAGGCAACACTGAAGAGTCTGTGTGAACGGATGTCAGTTAACAGGCAACAATGAAGAATCTGTGTGAAGGGATGTCAGTTAACAGGCAACGCTAAGAGTCTGTGTGAAGGGGATGTAAGTTAACAGGAAACACTGAAGAGTCTGTTTGAAGGGGACGTCAGTTAACAGGCAACACTGAAGAGTATATGTGAAGGGATGTCAGTTAACAGGCAACACTGAAGAGTCTGTGTGAAGGGGACTTCAGTTAACAGGCAACACTGAAGAGTTTGTGTGAAGGGGATGTCAGTTAACAGGTAACACTGAAGAGTCTGTGTGAAGGAGATGTCAGTTAACAGGCAACACTGAAGAGTCTGTGTGAAGGGGATGTCAGTTAACAGGCAACACTGAAGAGTCTGTGTGAAGGGATGTCAGTAAACAGACAACACTGAAGAGTCTGTGTGAAGGGGACGTCAGTTAACAGGCAAAACAGAAGAGTATGTTTGAACGGATGTCAGTTAACAGGCAACATTGAAGAGTATGTGTGAAGGGGACGTCAGTTAACAGGCAACACTGAAGAGTATATGTGAAGGGATGTCAGTTAACAGGCAACACTGAAGAGTCTGTGTGAACGGATGTCAGTTAACAGGCAAAAATGAAGAGTCTGTGTGAAGGGGATGTCAGTTAACAGGCAACACTGAAGAGTCTGTGTGAAGGGGTTGTCAGTTAACAGGCAACACTGAAGAGTCTGTGTGATTGAATGTCAGTTCACAGGCAACACTGAAGAGTCTGTGTGAAGGGGATTTCAGTTAACAGGCAACACTGAAGAGTCTGTGTGAACGGATGTCAGTTAACAGGCAACACTGAAGAGTCTGTGTGAAGGGGATGTCAGTTAACAGGCAACACTGAAGAGTCTGTGTGAAGGGGATGTCAGTTAACAGGCAACACTGAAGAGTTTGTGTGAAGGGGATTTCAGTTAACAGGCAACACTGAAGAGTGTGTGTGAAGGTAATGTCAGTTAACAGGCAACACTGAAGAGTCTGTGTGAAGGGATGTCAGTTAACAGGCAACACTGAAGAGTCTGTGTGAAGGGGATGTCAGTTAACAGGCAACACTGGAGAGTCTGAGTGAAGGGGATGTCAGTTAACAGGCAACACTGAAAAGTCTGTGTGAAGGGGACGTCAGTTAACAGGCAACACTGAAGAATCTGTTTGAATGGATGTCAGTAAACAGGCAACACTGAAGAGTCTGTGTGAAAGGGATGTCAGGTAACAGGCAACACTGAAGAGTCTGTGTGAACGGATGTCAGTTAACAGGCAACACTGAAGAGTCTGTGTGAAGGGAACGTCAGTTAACAGGCAACACTGAAGAGTCTGTGTGAAGGGATGTCAGTTAACAGGCAACACTGAAGAGTCTGTGTGAAGGGGATGTCAGTTAACAGGCGACACTGAAGAATCTGTGTGAATGGATGTCAGTAAACAGGCAACACTGAAGGGTCTGTGTGAATGGATGTCAGTTTACATTGCAACACTGAAGAGTCTGTGTGAAGGGGATGTCAGTTAACAGGCAACACTGAAGAGTCTGTGTGAAGGGGATGTCAGGTAACAGGCAAAATTGAAGTGTCTGTGTGAACGGATGTCAGTTAACAGGCAACTATGAAGAATCTGTGTGAATTGGATGTCAGTTAACAGGCAACACTAAGAGTCTGTGTGAAGGGGACGTCAGTTAACAGGCAACACTGAAGAGTATGTGTGAAGGGATGTCAGTTAACAGGCAACACTGAATAGTCTGTGTGAAGGGGATGTCAGTTAACAGGCAAGACTTAAGAATCTGTGTGAAGGGATGTCAGTTAACAGGCAACACTGAAGAGTCTGTGTGAAGGGGATGTCAGTTAACAGGCAAGACTTAAGAGTCTGTGTGAAGGGATGTCAGTTAACAGGCAACACTGAAGAGTCTGTGTGAAGGGGATGTCAGTTAACAGGCAACACTGAAGAGACTGTGTGAACGGATGTCAGTTAACAGGCAACACTGAAAGGTCTGTGTGAAGGGGATGTCAGTTAACAGGCAACACTGAAGAGTCTGTGTGAAGGGGATGTCAGTTAACAGGCAACACTGAAGAGTCTGCGTGAAGGGGATGTTAGTTAAAAGGCAACACTGAAGAATCTGTGTGAATGGATGTCAGTAAACAGGCAACACTGAAGAGTCTGTGTGAAGGGGATGTCAGATTAACAGGCAACACTGAAGAGTCTCTGTGAAGGGGATGTCAGTTAACAGGCAACAATGAATAATCTGTGTGAAGGGGATGTCAGTTAACAGGCAACACTAAGAGTCTGTGTGAAGGGGATGTCAGTTAACAGGAAACACTGAAGAGTCTGTGTGAAGGGGACGTCAGTTAACAGGCAACACTGAAGAGTCTGTGTGAAGGGGATGTCAGTTAACAGGCAACACTGAAGAGTCTGTATGAACGGATGTCAGTTAACAGGCAACACTGAAGAGTCTGTGTGAAGGGGATGTCAGTTAACAGGCAACACTGAAGAGTATGTGTGAAGGGATGTCAGTTAACAGGCAACACTGAAGAGTCTGTGTGAACGGATGTCAGTTAACAGGCAACACTGAAGAGTCTGTGTGAAGGAGATGTCAGTTAACAGGCAACACTGAAGAGTCTGTGTGAAGTGGATGTCAGTTAACAGGCAACACTGAAGAGTCTGTGTGAAGGGGATGTCAGTTAACAGGCAACACTGAAGAATCTGTGTGAATGGATGGCAGTAAACAGGCAACACTGAAGAGTCTGTGTGAAAGGGATGTCAGATTAACAGGCAACACTGAAGAGTCTGTGTGAAGGGGTTGTCAGTTAACAGGCAACAATGAAGAATCTGTGTGAAGGGGATGTCAGTTAACAGGAAAAACTGAAGAGTCTGTGTGAAGGGGACGTCAGTTAACAGGCAACACTGAAGAGTCTGTGTGAAGGGGATGTCAGTTAACAGGAGACACTGAAGAGTCTGTGTGAAGGGGACGTAAGTTAACAGGCAACACTGAAGAGTCTGTGTGAAGGGGATGTCAGTTAACAGGCAACACTGAAGAGTCTGTATGAACGGATGTCAGTTAACAGGCAACACTGAAGAGTCTGTGTGAAGGGGATGTCAGTTAACAGGCAACACTGAAGAGTATGTGTGAAGGGATGTCAGTTAACAGGCAACACTGAAGAGTCTGTGTGAACGGATGTCAGTTAACAGGCAACACTGAAGAGTCTGTGTGAAGGGGATGTCAGTTAACAGGCAACACTGAAGAGTCTGTGTGAAGTGGATGTCAGTTAACAGGCAACACTGAAGAGTCTGTGTGAAGGGGATGTCAGTTAACAGGCAACACTGAAGAATCTGTGTGAATGGATGGCAGTAAACAGGCAACACTGAAGAGTCTGTGTGAAAGGGATGTCAGATTAACAGGCAACACTGAAGAGTCTGTGTGAAGGGGTTGTCAGTTAACAGGCAACAATGAAGAATCTGTGTGAAGGGGATGTCAGTTAACAGGAAAAACTGAAGAGTATGTGTGAAGGGGACGTCAGTTAACAGGCAACACTGAAGAGTCTGTGTGAAGTGGATGTCAGTTAACAGTTAACACTGAAGAGTCTGTGTGAACGGATGTCAGTTAACAGGCAAGACTGAAGAGTCTGTGTGAAGAAGATGTCAGTTAACAGGCAACACTGAAGAGTATGTGTGATTTGATGTCAGTTAACAGGCAACACTGAAGAGTCTGTGTGAAGGGGATGTCAGTAAACAGGCAACACTGAAGAGTTTGTGTGAAGGGGATGTCAGATTAACAGGCAACACTGAAGAGTCTGTGTGAAGTGGATGTCAGTTTACAGGCAGCACTGAAGAGTCTGTGTGAATGGATGTCAGTAAACAGGCAACACTGAAGAGTGTGTGTGAAGGGGATGTCAGGCAACAAGCAACACTGAAGAGTCTGTGTGAACGGATTTCAGTTAACAGGCAACAATGAAGAATCTGTGTGAAGGGGATGTCAGTTAACAGGCAACACTAAGAGTCTGTGTGAAGTGGATGTCAGTTAACAGGAAACACTGAAGGGTCTGTGTGAAGGGACATCAGTTAACAGGCAACAATGAAGAATCTGTGTGAAGGGGATGTCAGTTAACAGGAAAAACTGAAGAGTATGTGTGAAGGGGACGTCAGTTAACAGGCAACACTGAAGAGTCTGTGTGAAGTGGATGTCAGTTAACAGTTAACACTGAAGAGTCTGTGTGAACGGATGTCAGTTAACAGGCAAGACTGAAGAGTCTGTGTGAAGAAGATGTCAGTTAACAGGCAACACTGAAGAGTATGTGTGATTTGATGTCAGTTAACAGGCAACACTGAAGAGTCTGTGTGAAGGGGATGTCAGTAAACAGGCAACACTGAAGAGTTTGTGTGAAGGGGATGTCAGATTAACAGGCAACACTGAAGAGTCTGTGTGAAGTGGATGTCAGTTTACAGGCAGCACTGAAGAGTCTGTGTGAATGGATGTCAGTAAACAGGCAACACTGAAGAGTGTGTGTGAAGGGGATGTCAGGCAACAAGCAACACTGAAGAGTCTGTGTGAACGGATTTCAGTTAACAGGCAACAATGAAGAATCTGTGTGAAGGGGATGTCAGTTAACAGGCAACACTAAGAGTCTGTGTGAAGTGGATGTCAGTTAACAGGAAACACTGAAGGGTCTGTGTGAAGGGACATCAGTTAACAGGAAACACTGAAGAGAATATGTGAAGGGATGTCAGTTAACAGGCAACACTGCAGAGTCTGTGTGAAGGGGATGTCAGTTAACAGGCAACACTGAAGAGTCTGTGTGAAGGGGATGTCAGTTAACAGGCAACACTGAATGGTCTCTGTGAACGGATGTCAGTTTACCGGCAACACTGAAGAGTCTGTGTGAAGGGGATGTCAGTTAACAG
The DNA here is from genome assembly GCF_964263955.1 of Coregonus lavaretus. Classification (NCBI taxonomy): domain Eukaryota; kingdom Metazoa; phylum Chordata; class Actinopteri; order Salmoniformes; family Salmonidae; genus Coregonus; species Coregonus lavaretus. The sequence goes on along the minus strand of NW_028161526.1, from coordinate 33,629 downwards.
GCAACACTGAAGAGTCTGTGTGAAGGGGATGTCAGGTAACAGGCAAAATTGAAGAGTCTGTGTGAACGGATGTCAGTTAACAGGCAACTATGAAGAATCTGTGTGAATTGGACGTCAGTTAACAGGCAACACTAAGAGTCTGTGTGAAGGGGATGTCAGTTAACAGGCAACACTGAAGAGTATGTGTGAAGGGATGTCAGTTAACAGGCAACACTGAAGAGTCTGTGTGAAGGGGATGTCAGTTAACAGGCAAGACTTAAGAATCTGTGTGAACGGATGTCAGTTAACAGGCAACACTGAAGAGTCTGTGTGAAGGGGATGTCAGTTAACAGGCAACACTGAAGAGTCTGTGTGAAGTGGATGTCAGTTAACAGGCAACACTGAAGAGTCTGTGTGAAGGGGATGTCAGTTAACAGGCAACACTGAAGAATCTGTGTGAATGGATGGCAGTAAACAGGCAACACTGAAGAGTCTGTGTGAAAGGGATGTCAGATTAACAGGCAACACTGAAGAGTCTGTGTGAAGGGGTTGTCAGTTAACAGGCAACAATGAAGAATCTGTGTGAAGGGGATGTCAGTTAACAGGAAAAACTGAAGAGTATGTGTGAAGGGGACGTCAGTTAACAGGCAACACTGAAGAGTCTGTGTGAAGTGGATGTCAGTTAACAGTTAACACTGAAGAGTCTGTGTGAACGGATGTCAGTTAACAGGCAAGACTGAAGAGTCTGTGTGAAGAAGATGTCAGTTAACAGGCAACACTGAAGAGTATGTGTGATTTGATGTCAGTTAACAGGCAACACTGAAGAGTCTGTGTGAAGGGGATGTCAGTAAACAGGCAACACTGAAGAGTTTGTGTGAAGGGGATGTCAGATTAACAGGCAACACTGAAGAGTCTGTGTGAAGTGGATGTCAGTTTACAGGCAGCACTGAAGAGTCTGTGTGAATGGATGTCAGTAAACAGGCAACACTGAAGAGTGTGTGTGAAGGGGATGTCAGGCAACAAGCAACACTGAAGAGTCTGTGTGAACGGATTTCAGTTAACAGGCAACAATGAAGAATCTGTGTGAAGGGGATGTCAGTTAACAGGCAACACTAAGAGTCTGTGTGAAGTGGATGTCAGTTAACAGGAAACACTGAAGGGTCTGTGTGAAGGGACATCAGTTAACAGGAAACACTGAAGAGAATATGTGAAGGGATGTCAGTTAACAGGCAACACTGCAGAGTCTGTGTGAAGGGGATGTCAGTTAACAGGCAACACTGAAGAGTCTGTGTGAAGGGGATGTCAGTTAACAGGCAACACTGAATGGTCTCTGTGAACGGATGTCAGTTTACCGGCAACACTGAAGAGTCTGTGTGAAGGGGATGTCAGTTAACAGGCAACACTGAAGAGTCTGTGTGAAGGGGATGTCAGGTAACAGGCAAAATTGAAGAGTCTGTGTGAACGGATGTCAGTTAACAGGCAACTATGAAGAATCTGTGTGAATTGGATGTCAGTTAACAGGCAACACTAAGAGTCTGTGTGAAGGGGATGTCAGTTAACAGGCAACACTGAAGAGTATGTGTGAAGGGATGTCAGTTAACAGGCAACACTGAAGAGTCTGTGTGAAGGGGATGTCAGTTAACAGGCAAGACTTAAGAATCTGTGTGAAGGGATGTCAGTTAACAGGCAACACTGAAGAGTCTGTGTGAAGGGGATGTCAGTTAACAGGCAACACTGAATAGTCTGTGTGAAGTGGATGTCAGTTAACAGGCAACACTGAAGAGTCTGTGTGAAGGGGACGTCAGTTAACAGGCAACACTGAAGAGTATGTGTGAAGGGGATGTCAGTTAACAGGCAAGACTGAAGAGTCTGTGTGAAGGGGATGTCAGTTAACAGGCAACACTGAAGAGTCTGTATGAACGGATGTCAGTTAACAGGCAACACTGAAGAGTCTGTGTGAAGGGGATGTCAGTTAACAGGCAACACTGAAGAGTCTGTGTGAACGGATTTCAGTTGACAGGCAACAATGAAGAATCTGTGTGAAGGGGATGTCAGTTAACAGGCAACACTAAGAGTCTGTGTGAAGTGGATGTCAGTTAACAGGAAACACTGAAGAGTCTGTGTGAAGGGGATGTCAGTTAACAGGCAACACTGAAGAGTCTGTGTGAAGGGAATGTTAGTTAACAGGCAACACTGAAGGGTCTGTGTGAAGGGGATGTCAGTTAACAGGCAAGACTTAAGAGTCTGTGTGAAGGGATGTCAGTTAACAGGCAACACTGAAGCGTCTGTGTGAAGTGGATGTCAGTTAACAGGCAACACTGAAGTGTCTGTGTGAAGGGGACGTCAGTTAACAGGCAACACTGAAGAGTCTGTGTGAAGGGATGTCAGTTAACAGGCAACACTGAAGAGTCTGTGTGAAGGGGATGTCAGTTAACAGGCAACACTGAAGAGTCTGTATGAACGGATGTCAGTTAACAGGCAACACTGAAGAGTCTGTGTGAAGGGGATGTCAGTTAACAGGCAACACTGAAGAGTCTGTATGAACGGATTTCAGTTAACAGGCAACAATGAAGAATCTGTGTGAAGGGGATGTCAGTTAACAGGCAACACTAAGAGTATGTGTGAAGTTGATGTCAGTTAACAGGAAACACTGAAGAGTCTGTGTGAAGGGGATGTCAGTTAACAGGCAACACGGAAGAGTCTGTGTGAAGGGAATGTCAGTTAACAGGCAACACTGAAGGGTCTGTGTGAAGGGGATGTCAGTTAACAGGCAAGGCTTAAGAGTCTGTGTGAAGGGATGTCAGTTAACAGGCAACACTGAAGAGTATGTGTGAAGTGGATGTCTGTTAACAGGCAACACTGAAGAGTTTGTGTGAAGGGATGTCAGTTAACAGGCTACACTGAAGAGTCTGTGTGAACGGATGTCAGTTAACATGCAACACTGAAGAGTCTGTGTGAAGGGGATGTCAGTTAATAAGCAACACTGAAAAGTCTGTGTGAAGGGGATGTCAGTCAACAGGCAACAATGAAGAGTCTGTGTGAAGGGGATGTCAGTTAACAGGCACCACTGAAGAGTCTGTGTGAAGGGGATGTCAGTTAACAGGCAACACTGAAGAGTCTGTGTGAAGGGGATGTCAGTTAACAGGCAACACTGAAGAGTCTGTGTGAAGGGATGTCAGTTAACAGGCAACACTGAAGAGTCTGTGTGAAGGGGATGTCAGTTAACAGGCAACACTGAAGAGTCTGTATGAACGGATGTCAGTTAACAGGCAACACTGAAGAGTCTGTGTGAAGGGGATTTCAGTTAACAGGCAACACTGAAGAGTCTGTGTGAAGGGGATGTCAGTTAATAGGCTACACTGAAGAGTCTGGGTGAAGGGGATGTCAGTCAACAGGCAACACTGAAGAGTCTGTGTGAACGGATGTCAGTTAACAGGCAACACTGAAGAGTCTGTGTGAAGGGGATGTCAGTTAACAGGCAACACTGAAGAGTCTGTGTGAAGGGATGTCAGTTAACAGGCTACACTGAAGAGTCTGTGTGAACGGATGTCAGTTAACAGGCAACACTGAAGAGTCTGTGTGAAGGGGATGTCAGTTAATAGGCAACACTGAAGAGTCTGTGTGAAGGGGATGTCAGTCAACAGGAAACACTGAAGAGTCTGTGTGAAGGGGATGTCAGTTAACAGGCAACACTGAAGAATCTGTGTGAATGGATGGCAGTAAACAGGCAACACTGAAGAGTCTGTGTGAAGGGGATGTCAGATTAACAGGCAACACTGAAGAGTCTGTGTGAAGGGGATGTCAGTTAACAGGAAAAACTGAAGAGTCTGTGTGAAGGGGACGTCAGTTAACAGGCAACACTGAAGAGTCTGTGTGAAGGGGATGTCAGTTAACAGTTAACACTGAAGAATCTGTGTGAACGGATGTCAGTTAACAGGCAACACTGAAGAGTCTGTGTGAAGTGGATGTCAGTTAACAGGCAACACTGAAGAGTATGTGTGATTTGATATCAGTTAACAGGCAACACTGAAGAGTCTGTGTGAAGGGGATGTCAGTAAACAGGCAACACTGAAGAGTCTGTGTGAAGGGGATGTCAGATTAACAGGCAACACTGAAGTGTCTGTGTGAAGGGGATGTCAGTTAACAGGCAACACTGAAGAGTCTGTGTGAAGTGGATGTCAGTTAACAGGCAACACTGAATAGTCTGTGTGAATGGATGTCAGTAAACAGGCAACACTGAAGAGTCTGTGTGAAGGGGATGTCAGTTAACAGGCAACACTGAAGAGTCTGTGTGAAGGGATGTCAGTTAACAGGCAACACTGAAGAGTCTGTGTGAAGGGGATGTCAGTTAACAGGCAACACTGAAGAGTCTGTATGAACGGATGTCAGTTAACAGGCAACACTGAAGAGTCTGTGTGAAGGGGATGTCAGTTAACAGGCAACACTGAAGAGTCTGTATGAACGGATTTCAGTTAACAGGCAACAATGAAGAATCTGTGTGAAGGGGATGTCAGTTAACAGGCAACACTAAGAGTCTGTGTGAAGTGGATGTCAGTTAACAGGAAACACTGAAGAGTCTGTGTGAAGGGGATGTCAGTTAACAGGCAACACGGAAGAGTCTGTGTGAAGGGAATGTCAGTTAACAGGCAACACTGAAGGGTCTGTGTGAAGGGGATGTCAGTTAACAGGCAAGGCTTAAGAGTCTGTGTGAAGGGATGTCAGTTAACAGGCAACACTGAAGAGTATGTGTGAAGTTGATGTCTGTTAACAGGCAACACTGAAGAGTTTGTGTGAAGGGATGTCAGTTAACAGGCTACACTGAAGAGTCTGTGTGAACGGATGTCAGTTAACATGCAACACTGCAGAGTCTGTGTGAAGGGGATGTCAGTTAATAAGCAACACTGAAAAGTCTGTGTGAAGGGGATGTCAGTCAACAGGCAACAATGAAGAGTCTGTGTGAAGGGGATGTCAGTTAACAGGCACCACTGAAGAGTCTGTGTGAAGGGGATGTCAGTTAACAGGCAACACTGAAGAGTCTGTGTGAAGAGGATGTCAGTTAACAGGCAACACTGAAGAGTCTGTGTGAAGGGATGTCAGTTAACAGGCAACACTGAAGAGTCTGTGTGAAGGGGATGTCAGTTAACAGGCAACACTGAAGAGTCTGTATGAACGGATGTCAGTTAACAGGCAACACTGAAGAGTCTGTGTGAAGGGGATTTCAGTTAACAGGCAACACTGAAGAGTCTGTGTGAAGGGGATGTCAGTTAATAGGCTACACTGAAGAGTCTGGGTGAAGGGGATGTCAGTCAACAGGCAACACTGAAGAGTCTGTGTGAACGGATGTCAGTTAACAGGCAACACTGAAGAGTCTGTGTGAAGGGGATGTCAGTTAACAGGCAACACTGAAGAGTCTGTGTGAAGGGATGTCAGTTAACAGGCTACACTGAAGAGTCTGTGTGAACGGATGTCAGTTAACAGGCAACACTGAAGAGTCTGTGTGAAGGGGATGTCAGTTAATAGGCAACACTGAAGAGTCTGTGTGAAGGGGATGTCAGTTAACAGGCAACACTGAAGAATCTGTGTGAATGGATGGCAGTAAACAGGCAACACTGAAGAGTCTGTGTGAAGGGGATGTCAGATTAACAGGCAACACTGAAGAGTCTGTGTGAAGGGGATGTCAGTTAACAGGAAAAACTGAAGAGTCTGTGTGAAGGGGACGTCAGTTAACAGGCAACACTGAAGAGTCTGTGTGAAGGGGATGTCAGTTAACAGTTAACACTGAAGAATCTGTGTGAACGGATGTCAGTTAATAGGCAACACTGAAGAGTCTGTGTGAAGTGGATGTCAGTTAACAGGCAACACTGAAGAGTATGTGTGATTTGATGTCAGTTAACAGGCAACACTGAAGAGTCTGTGTGAAGGGGATGTCAGTAAACAGGCAACACTGAAGAGTCTGTGTGAAGGGGATGTCAGATTAACAGGCAGCACTGAAGTGTCTGTGTGAAGGGGATGTCAGTTAACAGGCAACACTGAAGAGTCTGTGTGAAGTGGATGTCAGTTAACAGGCAACACTGAATAGTCTGTGTGAATGGATGTCAGTAAACAGGCAACACTGAAGAGTCTGTGTGAAGGGGATGTCAGGTAACAGGCAACACTGAAGAGTCTGTGTGAACGGATTTCAGTTAACAGGCAACAATGAAGAATCTGTGTGAAGGGGATGTCAGTTAACAGGCAACACTAAGAGTCTGTGTGAAGTGGATGTCAGTTAACAGGAAACACTGAAGAGTCTGTGTGAAGGGACATCAGTAACAGGCAACACTGAAGAGTATATGTGAAGGGATGTCAGTTAACAGGCAACACTGCAGAGTCTGTGTGAAGGGGATTTCAGTTTACAGGCAACACTGAATGGTCTGTGTGAACGGATGTCAGTTTACCGGCAACACTGAAGAGTCTGTGTGAAGGGGATGTCAGTTAACAGGCAACACTGAAGAGTCTGTGTGAAGGGGATGTCAGGTAACAGGCAAAATTGAAGAGTCTGTGTGAACGGATGTCAGTTAAAATGGCAACTATGAAGAATCTGTGTGAATTGGATGTCAGTTAACAGGCAACACTAAGAGTCTGTGTGAAGGGGATGTCAGTTAACAGGCAACACTGATGAGTACGTGTGAAGGCGATGTCAGTTAACAGGCAACACTGAAGAGTCTGTGTGAAGGGGATGTCAGTTAACAGGCAATACTTAAGAGTCTGTGTGAAGGGATGTCAGTTAACAGGCAACACTGAAGAGTCTGTGTGAAGGGGATGTCAGTTAACAGGCAACACTGAAGAGTGTGTGTGAAGGGGATGTCAGTTAAAAGGCAACACTGAATAGTCTGTGTGAAGGGGATGTCAGTTAACAGGCAACACTGAAGAGTCTGTGTGAAGGGGATGTTAGTTAAAAGGCAACACTGAAGAATCTGTGTGAATGGATGTCAGTAAACAGGCAACACTGAAGAGTATGTGTGAAGGGGATGTCAGATTAACAGGCAACACTGAAGAGTCTCTGTGAAGGGGATGTCAGTTAACAGGCAACAATGAAGAATCTGCGTGAAGGGGATATCAGTTAACAGGCAACACTAAGAGTCTGTGTGAAGGGGATGTCAGTTAACAGGAAACACTGAAGAGTCTGTGTGAAGGGGACGTCAGTTAACAGGCAACACTGAATAGTCTGTGTGAAGGGGATGTCAGTTAACAGGCAACACTGAAGAGTCTGTATGAACGGATGTCAGTTAACAGGCAACACTGAAGGGTCTGTGTGAAGGGGATGTCAGTTAACAGGCAACACTGAAGAGTATGTGTGAAGGGATGTCAGTTAACAGGCAACAATAAAGAGTCTGTGTGAAGGGGATGTCTGTTAACAGGCAACACTGAAGAGTCTGTGTGAAGTGGATGTCAGTTAACAGGCAACACTGAAGAGTCTGTGTGAACGGATGTCAGTTAACAGGCAACACTGAAGAGTCTGTGTGAAGGGGATGTCAGTTAACAGGCAACACTGAAGAGTCTGTGTGAAGGGGATGTTAGTTAAAAGGCAACACTGAAGAATCTGTGTGAATGGATGTCAGTAAACTGGCAACACTGAAGAGTCTGTGTGAAGGGGATGTCAGATTAACAGGCAACACTGAAGAGTCTCTGTGAAGGGGATGTCAGATTAACAGGCAACACTGAAGTGTCTGTGTGAAGGGGATGTCAGTTAACAGGCAACACTGAAGAGTCTGTGTGAAGTGGATGTCAGTTAACAGGCAACACTGAATAGTCTGTGTGAATGGATGTCAGTAAACAGGCAACACTGAAGAGTCTGTGTGAAGGGGATGTCAGTTAACAGGCAACACTGAAGAGTCTGTGTGAAGGGATGTCAGTTAACAGGCAACACTGAAGAGTCTGTGTGAAGGGGATGTCAGTTAACAGGCAACACTGAAGAGTCTGTATGAACGGATGTCAGTTAACAGGCAACACTGAAGAGTCTGTGTGAAGGGGATGTCAGTTAACAGGCAACACTGAAGAGTCTGTATGAACGGATTTCAGTTAACAGGCAACAATGAAGAATCTGTGTGAAGGGGATGTCAGTTAACAGGCAACACTAAGAGTCTGTGTGAAGTGGATGTCAGTTAACAGGAAACACTGAAGAGTCTGTGTGAAGGGGATGTCAGTTAACAGGCAACACGGAAGAGTCTGTGTGAAGGGAATGTCAGTTAACAGGCAACACTGAAGGGTCTGTGTGAAGGGGATGTCAGTTAACAGGCAAGGCTTAAGAGTCTGTGTGAAGGGATGTCAGTTAACAGGCAACACTGAAGAGTATGTGTGAAGTTGATGTCTGTTAACAGGCAACACTGAAGAGTTTGTGTGAAGGGATGTCAGTTAACAGGCTACACTGAAGAGTCTGTGTGAACGGATGTCAGTTAACATGCAACACTGAAGAGTCTGTGTGAAGGGGATGTCAGTTAATAAGCAACACTGAAAAGTCTGTGTGAAGGGGATGTCAGTCAACAGGCAACAATGAAGAGTCTGTGTGAAGGGGATGTCAGTTAACAGGCACCACTGAAGAGTCTGTGTGAAGGGGATGTCAGTTAACAGGCAACACTGAAGAGTCTGTGTGAAGAGGATGTCAGTTAACAGGCAACACTGAAGAGTCTGTGTGAAGGGATGTCAGTTAACAGGCAACACTGAAGAGTCTGTGTGAAGGGGATGTCAGTTAACAGGCAACACTGAAGAGTCTGTATGAACGGATGTCAGTTAACAGGCAACACTGAAGAGTCTGTGTGAAGGGGATTTCAGTTAACAGGCAACACTGAAGAGTCTGTGTGAAGGGGATGTCAGTTAATAGGCTACACTGAAGAGTCTGGGTGAAGGGGATGTCAGTCAACAGGCAACAATGAAGAGTCTGTGTGAACGGATGTCAGTTAACAGGCAACACTGAAGAGTCTGTGTGAAGGGGATGTCAGTTAACAGGCAACACTGAAGAGTCTGTGTGAAGGGATGTCAGTTAACAGGCTACACTGAAGAGTCTGTGTGAACGGATGTCAGTTAACAGGCAACACTGAAGAGTCTGTGTGAAGGGGATGTCAGTTAATAGGCAACACTGAAGAGTCTGTGTGAAGGGGATGTCAGTTAACAGGCAACACTGAAGAATCTGTGTGAATGGATGGCAGTAAACAGGCAACACTGAAGAGTCTGTGTGAAGGGGATGTCAGATTAACAGGCAACACTGAAGAGTCTGTGTGAAGGGGATGTCAGTTAACAGGAAAAACTGAAGAGTCTGTGTGAAGGGGACGTCAGTTAACAGGCAACACTGAAGAGTCTGTGTGAAGGGGATGTCAGTTAACAGTTAACACTGAAGAATCTGTGTGAACGGATGTCAGTTAACAGGCAACACTGAAGAGTCTGTGTGAAGTGGATGTCAGTTAACAGGCAACACTGAAGAGTATGTGTGATTTGATGTCAGTTAACAGGCAACACTGAAGAGTCTGTGTGAAGGGGATGTCAGTAAACAGGCAACACTGAAGAGTCTGTGTGAAGGGGATGTCAGATTAACAGGCAACACTGAAGTGTCTGTGTGAAGGGGATGTCAGTTAACAGGCAACACTGAAGAGTCTGTGTGAAGTGGATGTCAGTTAACAGGCAACACTGAATAGTCTGTGTGAATGGATGTCAGTAAACAGGCAACACTGAAGAGTCTGTGTGAAGGGGATGTCAGGTAACAGGCAACACTGAAGAGTCTGTGTGAACGGATTTCAGTTAACAGGCAACAATGAAGAATCTGTGTGAAGGGGATGTCAGTTAACAGGCAACACTAAGAGTCTGTGTGAAGTGGATGTCAGTTAACAGGAAACACTGAAGAGTCTGTGTGAAGGGACATCAGTAACAGGCAACACTGAAGAGTATATGTGAAGGGATGTCAGTTAACAGGCAACACTGCAGAGTCTGTGTGAAGGGGATGTCAGTTTACAGGCAACACTGAATGGTCTGTGTGAACGGATGTCAGTTTACCGGCAACACTGAAGAGTCTGTGTGAAGGGGATGTCAGTTAACAGGCAACACTGAAGAGTCTGTGTGAAGGGGATGTCAGGTAACAGGCAAAATTGAAGAGTCTGTGTGAACGGATGTCAGTTAAAATGGCAACTATGAAGAATCTGTGTGAATTGGATGTCAGTTAACAGGCAACACTAAGAGTCTGTGTGAAGGGGATGTCAGTTAACAGGCAACACTGATGAGTACGTGTGAAGGCGATGTCAGTTAACAGGCAACACTGAAGAGTCTGTGTGAAGGGGATGTCAGTTAACAGGCAATACTTAAGAGTCTGTGTGAAGGGATGTCAGTTAACAGGCAACACTGAAGAGTCTGTGTGAAGGGGATGTCAGTTAACAGGCAACACTGAAGAGTGTGTGTGAAGGGGATGTCAGTTAAAAGGCAACACTGAATAGTCTGTGTGAAGGGGATGTCAGTTAACAGGCAACACTGAAGAGTCTGTGTGAAGGGGATGTTAGTTAAAAGGCAACACTGAAGAATCTGTGTGAATGGATGTCAGTAAACAGGCAACACTGAAGAGTATGTGTGAAGGGGATGTCAGATTAACAGGCAACACTGAAGAGTCTCTGTGAAGGGGATGTCAGTTAACAGGCAACAATGAAGAATCTGCGTGAAGGGGATATCAGTTAACAGGCAACACTAAGAGTCTGTGTGAAGGGGATGTCAGTTAACAGGAAACACTGAAGAGTCTGTGTGAAGGGGACGTCAGTTAACAGGCAACACTGAATAGTCTGTGTGAAGGGGATGTCAGTTAACAGGCAACACTGAAGAGTCTGTATGAACGGATGTCAGTTAACAGGCAACACTGAAGGGTCTGTGTGAAGGGGATGTCAGTTAACAGGCAACACTGAAGAGTATGTGTGAAGGGATGTCAGTTAACAGGCAACAATAAAGAGTCTGTGTGAAGGGGATGTCTGTTAACAGGCAACACTGAAGAGTCTGTGTGAAGTGGATGTCAGTTAACAGGCAACACTGAAGAGTCTGTGTGAACGGATGTCAGTTAACAGGCAACACTGAAGAGTCTGTGTGAAGGGGATGTCAGTTAACAGGCAACACTGAAGAGTCTGTGTGAAGGGGATGTTAGTTAAAAGGCAACACTGAAGAATCTGTGTGAATGGATGTCAGTAAACTGGCAACACTGAAGAGTCTGTGTGAAGGGGATGTCAGATTAACAGGCAACACTGAAGAGTCTCTGTGAAGGGGATGTCAGTTAACAGGCAACAATGAAGAATCTGTGTGAAGGGGATGTCAGTTAACAGGCAACACTAAGAGTATGTGTGAAGGGGATGTCAGTTAACAGGAAACACTGAAGAGACTGTGTGAAGGGGAAGTCAGTTAACAGGCAACACTGAAGAGTCTGTGTGAAGGGGATGTCAGTTAACAGGCAACACTGAAGAGTCTGTGTGAAGGGATGTCAGTTAACAGGCAACACTGAAGAGTCTGTGTGAAGGGGATGTCAGTTAACAGGCAACACTGAAGAGTCTGTGTGAAGGGGATGTTAGTTAAAAGGCAACACTGAAGAATCTGTGTGAATGGATGTCAGTAAACTGGCAACACTGAAGAGTCTGTGTGAAGGGGATGTCAGATTAACAGGCAACACTGAAGAGTCTCTGTGAAGGGGATGTCAGTTAACAGGCAACAATGAAGAATCTGTGTGAAGGGGATGTCAGTTAACAGGCAACACTAAGAGTATGTGTGAAGGGGATGTCAGTTAACAGGAAACACTGAAGAGACTGTGTGAAGGGGAAGTCAGTTAACAGGCAACACTGAAGAGTCTGTGTGAAGGGGATGTCAGTTAACAGGCAACACTGAAGAGTCTGTGTGAAGGGATGTCAGTTAACAGGCAACACTGAAGAGTCTGTGTGAAGGGGATGTCAGTTAACAGGCAACACTGAAGAGTCTGTGTGAAGGGGATGTCAGGTTACAGGCAACACTGAAGAGTCTGTGTGTACGGATTTCAGTTGACAGGCAACAATGAAGAATCTGTGTGAAGGGGATGTCAGTTAACAGGCAACACTAAGAGTCTGTGTGAAGGGGATGTCACTTAACAGGCTACACTGAAGAGTCTGTGTGAAGGGAATGTCAGTTAACAGGCAACACTGAAGGGTCTGTGTGAAGGGGATGTCAGTTAACAGGCAAGACTTAAGAGTCTGTGTGATGGGATGTCAGTTAACAGGCAACACTGAAGAGTCTGTATGAACGGATGTCAGTTAACAGGCAACACTGAAGAGTCTGTGTGAAGGGGATGTCAGTTAACAGGCAACACTGAAGAGTCTGTGTGAAGGGGATGTCAGTTAATAGGCTACACTGAAGAGTCTGGGTGAAGGGGATGTCAGTTAACAGGCAACACTGAAGAGTCTGTGTGAACGGATGTCAGTTAACAGGCAACACTGAAGAGTCTGTGTGAAGGGGATGTCAGTTAACAGGCAACACTGAAGAGTCTGTGTGAAGGGATGTCAGTTAACAGGCTACACTGAAGAGTCTGTGTGAACGGATGTCAGTTAACAGGCAACACTGAAGAGTCTGTGTGAAGGGGATGTCAGTTAATAGGCAACACTGAAGAGTCTGTGTGAAGGGGATGTCAGTCAACAGGAAACACTGAAGAGTCTGTGTGAAGGGGATGTCAGTTAACAGGCAACACTGAAGAATCTGTGTGAATGGATGGCAGTAAACAGGCAACACTGAAGAGTCTGTGTGAAGGGGATGTCAGATTAACAGGCAACACTGAAGAGTCTGTGTGAAGGGGATGTCAGTTAACAGGAAAAACTGAAGAGTCTGTGTGAAGGGGACGTCAGTTAACAGGCAACACTGAAGAGTCTGTGTGAAGGGGATGTCAGTTAAAAGTTAACACTGAAGAGTCTGTGTGAACGGATGTCAGTTAACAGGCAAAACTGAAGAGTCTGTGTGAAGGGGATGTCAGTTAACAGGCAACACTGAAGAGTATGTGTGATTTGATGTCAGTTAACAGGCAACACTGAAGAGTCTGTGTGAAGGGGATGTCAGTAAACAGGCAACACTGAAGAGTCTGTGTGAAGGGGATGTCAGATTAACAGGCAACACTGAAGAGTCTGTGTGAAGGGGATGTCAGTTAACAGGCAACAATTAAGAATCTGTGTGAAGGGGATGTCAGTTAACAGGAAAAACTGAAGAGTCTGTGTGAAGGGGACGTCAGTTAACAGGCAACACTGAAGAGTCTGTGTGAAGGGGATGTCAGCTAACAGTTAACACTGAAGAATCTGTGTGAACGGATGTCAGTTAACAGGTAACACTGAAGAGTCTGTGTGAAGTGGATGTCAGTTAACAGGCAACACTGAAGAGTATGTGTGATTTGATGTCAGTTAACAGGCAACACTGAAGAGTCTGTGTGAAGGGGATGTCAGTAAACAGGCAACACTGAAGAGTCTGTGTGAAGGGGATGTCAGATTAACAGGCAACACTGAAGTGTCTGTGTGAAGGGGATGTCAGTTAACAGGCAACACTGAAGAGTCTGTGTGAAGTGGATGTCAGTTAACAGGCAACACTGAAGAGTCTGTGTGAAGGGGATGTCAGGTAACAGGCAACACTGAAGAGTCTGTGTGAACGGATTTCAGTTAACAGGCAACAATGAAGAATCTGTGTGAAGGGGATGTCAGTTAACAGGCAACACTAAGAGTCTGTGTGAAGTGGATGTCAGTTAACAGGAAACACTGAAGAGTCTGTGTGAAGGGACATCAGTAACAGGCAACACTGAAGAGTATATGTGAAGGGATGTCAGTTAACAGGCAACACTGCAGAGTCTGTGTGAAGGGGATGTCAGTTAACAGGCAACACTGAATGGTCTGTGTGAACGGATGTCAGTTTACCGGCAACACTGAAGAGTCTGTGTGAAGGGGATGTCAGTTAACAGGCAACACTGAAGAGTCTGTGTGAAGGGGATGTCAGGTAACAGGCAAAATTGAAGAGTCTGTGTGAACGGATGTCAGTTAAAATGGCAACTATGAATAATCTGTGTGAATTGGATGTCAGTTAACAGGCAACACTAAGAGTCTGTGTGAAGGGGATGTCAGTTAACAGGCAACACTGATGAGTACGTGTGAAGGCGATGTCAGTTAACAGGCAACACTGAAGAGTCTGTGTGAAGGGGATGTCAGTTAACAGGCAATACTTAAGAGTCTGTGTGAAGGGATGTCAGTTAACAGGCAACACTGAAGAGTCTGTGTGAAGGGGATGTCAGTTAACAGGCAACACTGAAGAGTGTGTGTGAAGGGGATGTCAGTTAACAGGCAACACTGAATAGTCTGTGTGAAGGGGATGTCAGTTAACAGGCAACACTGAAGAGTCTGTGTGAAGGGGATGTTAGTTAAAAGGCAACACTGAAGAATCTGTGTGAATGGATGTCAGTAAACAGGCAACACTGAAGAGTATGTGTGAAGGGGATGTCAGATTAACAGGCAACACTGAAGAGTCTCTGTGAAGGGGATGTCAGTTAACAGGCAACAATGAAGAATCTGTGTGAAGGGGATGTCAGTTAACAGGCAACACTAAGAGTCTGTGTGAAGGGGATGTCAGTTAACAGGAAACACTGAAGAGTCTGTGTGAAGGGGACGTCAGTTAACAGGCAACACTGAATAGTCTGTGTGAAGGGGATGTCAGTTAACAGGCAACACTGAAGAGTCTGTATGAACGGATGTCAGTTAACAGGCAACACTGAAGGGTCTGTGTGAAGGGGATGTCAGTTAACAGGCAACACTGAAGAGTATGTGTGAAGGGATGTCAGTTAACAGGCAACACTGAAGAGTCTGTGTGAAGGGGATGTCAGTTAACAGGCAACACTGAATAGTCTGTGTGAACGGATGTCAGTTAACAGGCAACACTGAAGAGTCTGTGTGAAGGGGATGTCAGTTAACAGGCAACACTGAAGAGTCTGTGTGAAGGGGATGTTAGTTAAAAGGCAACACTGAAGAATCTGTGTGAATGGATGTCAGTAAACTGGCAACACTGAAGAGTCTGTGTGAAGGGGATGTCAGATTAACAGGCAACACTGAAGAGTCTCTGTGAAGGGGATGTCAGTTAACAGGCAACAATGAAGAATCTGTGTGAAGGGGATGTCAGTTAACAGGCAACACTGAAGAGTCTGTGTGAAGGGGATGTCAGTTAACAGGCAACACTGAAGAGTCTGTGTGAAGGGGATGTCAGGTTACAGGCAACACTGAAGAGTCTGTGTGTACGGATTTCAGTTGACAGGCAACAATGAAGAATCTGTGTGAAGGGGATGTCAGTTAACAGGCAACACTAAGAGTCTGTGTGAAGGGGATGTCAGTTAACAGGCAACACTGAAGAGTCTGTGTGAAGGGAATGTCAGTTAACAGGCAACACTGAAGGGTCTGTGTGAAGGGGATGTCAGTTAACAGGCAAGACTTAAGAGTCTGTGTGATGGGATGTCAGTTAACAGGCAACACTGAAGAGTCTGTGTGAAGTGGATGTCAGTTAACAGGCAACACTGAAGAGTCTGTGTGAAGGGGACGTCAGTTAACAGGCAACACTGAAGAGTATGTGTGAAGGGATGTCAGTTAACAGGCAACACTGAAGAGTCTGTGTGAAGGGGATGTCAGTAAACAGGCAACACTGAAGAGTCTGTATGAACGGATGTCAGTTAACAGGCAACACTGAAGAGTCTGTGTGAAGGGGATGTCAGTTAACAGGCAACACTGAAGAGTTTGTGTGAAGGGATGTCAGTTAACAGGCTACACTGAAGAGTCTGTGTGAACGGATGTCAGTTAACAGGCAACACTGAAGAGTCTGTGTGAAGGGGATGTCAGTTAATAGGCAACACTGAAGAGTCTGTGTGAAGGGGATGTCAGTCAACAGGAAACACTGAAGAGTCTGTGTGAAGGGGATGTCAGTTAACAGGCAACACTGAAGAATCTGTGTGAATGGATGGCAGTAAACAGGCAACACTGAAGAGTCTGTGTGAAGGGGATGTCAGATTAACAGGCAACACTGAAGAGTCTGTGTGAAGGGGATGTCAGTTAACAGGCAACAATGAAGAATCTGTGTGAAGGGGACGTCAGTTAACAGGCAACACTAAGAGTCTGTGTGAACGGATGTCAGTTAACAGGCAAAACTGAAGAGTCTGTGTGAAGGGGATGTCAGTTAATAGGCAACACTGAAGAGTCTGTGTGAAGGGATGTCAGTTAACAGGCAACACTGAAGAGTCTGTGTGAAGGGGATGTCAGTAAACAGGCAACACTGAAGAGTCTGTATGAACGGATGTCAGTTAACAGGCAACACTGAAGAGTCTGTGTGAAGGGGATGTCAGTTAACAGGCAACACTGAAGAGTTTGTGTGAAGGGATGTCAGTTAACAGGCTACACTGAAGAGTCTGTGTGAACGGATGTCAGTTAACAGGCAACACTGAAGAGTCTGTGTGAAGGGGATGTCAGTTAATAGGCAACACTGAAGAGTCTGTGTGAAGGGGATGTCAGTTAACAGGCAACACTGAAGAATCTGTGTGAATGGATGGCAGTAAACAGGCAACACTGAAGAGTCTGTGTGAAGGGGATGTCAGATTAACAGGCAACACTGAAGAGTCTGTGTGAAGGGGATGTCAGTTAACAGGAAAAACTGAAGAGTCTGTGTGAAGGGGACGTCAGTTAACAGGCAACACTGAAGAGTCTGTGTGAAGGGGATGTCAGTTAAAAGTTAACACTGAAGAGTCTGTGTGAACGGATGTCAGTTAACAGGCAAAACTGAAGAGTCTGTGTGAAGGGGATGTCAGTTAACAGGCAACACTGAAGAGTATGTGTGATTTGATGTCAGTTAACAGGCAACACTGAAGAGTCTGTGTGAAGGGGATGTCAGTAAACAGGCAACACTGAAGAGTCTGTGTGAAGGGGATGTCAGATTAACAGGCAACACTGAAGAGTCTGTGTGAAGGGGATGTCAGTTAACAGGCAACAATTAAGAATCTGTGTGAAGGGGATGTCAGTTAACAGGAAAAACTGAAGAGTCTGTGTGAAGGGGACGTCAGTTAACAGGCAACACTGAAGAGTCTGTGTGAAGGGGATGTCAGCTAACAGTTAACACTGAAGAATCTGTGTGAACGGATGTCAGTTAACAGGTAACACTGAAGAGTCTGTGTGAAGTGGATGTCAGTTAACAGGCAACACTGAAGAGTATGTGTGATTTGATGTCAGTTAACAGGCAACACTGAAGAGTCTGTGTGAAGGGGATGTCAGTAAACAGGCAACACTGAAGAGTCTGTGTGAAGGGGATGTCAGATTAACAGGCAACACTGAAGTGTCTGTGTGAAGGGGATGTCAGTTAACAGGCAACACTGAAGAGTCTGTGTGAAGTGGATGTCAGTTAACAGGCAACACTGAAGAGTCTGTGTGAAGGGGATGTCAGGTAACAGGCAACACTGAAGAGTCTGTGTGAACGGATTTCAGTTAACAGGCAACAATGAAGAATCTGTGTGAAGGGGATGTCAGTTAACAGGCAACACTAAGAGTCTGTGTGAAGTGGATGTCAGTTAACAGGAAACACTGAAGAGTCTGTGTGAAGGGACATCAGTAACAGGCAACACTGAAGAGTATATGTGAAGGGATGTCAGTTAACAGGCAACACTGCAGAGTCTGTGTGAAGGGGATGTCAGTTAACAGGCAACACTGAATGGTCTGTGTGAACGGATGTCAGTTTACCGGCAACACTGAAGAGTCTGTGTGAAGGGGATGTCAGTTAACAGGCAACACTGAAGAGTCTGTGTGAAGGGGATGTCAGGTAACAGGCAAAATTGAAGAGTCTGTGTGAACGGATGTCAGTTAAAATGGCAACTATGAATAATCTGTGTGAATTGGATGTCAGTTAACAGGCAACACTAAGAGTCTGTGTGAAGGGGATGTCAGTTAACAGGCAACACTGATGAGTACGTGTGAAGGCGATGTCAGTTAACAGGCAACACTGAAGAGTCTGTGTGAAGGGGATGTCAGTTAACAGGCAATACTTAAGAGTCTGTGTGAAGGGATGTCAGTTAACAGGCAACACTGAAGAGTCTGTGTGAAGGGGATGTCAGTTAACAGGCAACACTGAAGAGTGTGTGTGAAGGGGATGTCAGTTAACAGGCAACACTGAATAGTCTGTGTGAAGGGGATGTCAGTTAACAGGCAACACTGAAGAGTCTGTGTGAAGGGGATGTTAGTTAAAAGGCAACACTGAAGAATCTGTGTGAATGGATGTCAGTAAACAGGCAACACTGAAGAGTATGTGTGAAGGGGATGTCAGATTAACAGGCAACACTGAAGAGTCTCTGTGAAGGGGATGTCAGTTAACAGGCAACAATGAAGAATCTGTGTGAAGGGGATGTCAG
The DNA here is from genome assembly GCF_964263955.1 of Coregonus lavaretus. Lineage (NCBI taxonomy): Eukaryota > Metazoa > Chordata > Actinopteri > Salmoniformes > Salmonidae > Coregonus > Coregonus lavaretus. Next base: position 15,247 of record NW_028161526.1, on the reverse strand, counting down.
TTAACAGGCAACACTAAGAGTCTGTGTGAAGGGGATGTCAGTTAACAGGAAACACTGAAGAGTCTGTGTGAAGGGGACGTCAGTTAACAGGCAACACTGAATAGTCTGTGTGAAGGGGATGTCAGTTAACAGGCAACACTGAAGAGTCTGTATGAACGGATGTCAGTTAACAGGCAACACTGAAGGGTCTGTGTGAAGGGGATGTCAGTTAACAGGCAACACTGAAGAGTATGTGTGAAGGGATGTCAGTTAACAGGCAACACTGAAGAGTCTGTGTGAAGGGGATGTCAGTTAACAGGCAACACTGAATAGTCTGTGTGAACGGATGTCAGTTAACAGGCAACACTGAAGAGTCTGTGTGAAGGGGATGTCAGTTAACAGGCAACACTGAAGAGTCTGTGTGAAGGGGATGTTAGTTAAAAGGCAACACTGAAGAATCTGTGTGAATGGATGTCAGTAAACTGGCAACACTGAAGAGTCTGTGTGAAGGGGATGTCAGATTAACAGGCAACACTGAAGAGTCTCTGTGAAGGGGATGTCAGTTAACAGGCAACAATGAAGAATCTGTGTGAAGGGGATGTCAGTTAACAGGCAACACTGAAGAGTCTGTGTGAAGGGGATGTCAGTTAACAGGCAACACTGAAGAGTCTGTGTGAAGGGGATGTCAGGTTACAGGCAACACTGAAGAGTCTGTGTGTACGGATTTCAGTTGACAGGCAACAATGAAGAATCTGTGTGAAGGGGATGTCAGTTAACAGGCAACACTAAGAGTCTGTGTGAAGGGGATGTCAGTTAACAGGCAACACTGAAGAGTCTGTGTGAAGGGAATGTCAGTTAACAGGCAACACTGAAGGGTCTGTGTGAAGGGGATGTCAGTTAACAGGCAAGACTTAAGAGTCTGTGTGATGGGATGTCAGTTAACAGGCAACACTGAAGAGTCTGTGTGAAGTGGATGTCAGTTAACAGGCAACACTGAAGAGTCTGTGTGAAGGGGACGTCAGTTAACAGGCAACACTGAAGAGTATGTGTGAAGGGATGTCAGTTAACAGGCAACACTGAAGAGTCTGTGTGAAGGGGATGTCAGTAAACAGGCAACACTGAAGAGTCTGTATGAACGGATGTCAGTTAACAGGCAACACTGAAGAGTCTGTGTGAAGGGGATGTCAGTTAACAGGCAACACTGAAGAGTTTGTGTGAAGGGATGTCAGTTAACAGGCTACACTGAAGAGTCTGTGTGAACGGATGTCAGTTAACAGGCAACACTGAAGAGTCTGTGTGAAGGGGATGTCAGTTAATAGGCAACACTGAAGAGTCTGTGTGAAGGGGATGTCAGTCAACAGGAAACACTGAAGAGTCTGTGTGAAGGGGATGTCAGTTAACAGGCAACACTGAAGAATCTGTGTGAATGGATGGCAGTAAACAGGCAACACTGAAGAGTCTGTGTGAAGGGGATGTCAGATTAACAGGCAACACTGAAGAGTCTGTGTGAAGGGGATGTCAGTTAACAGGCAACAATGAAGAATCTGTGTGAAGGGGACGTCAGTTAACAGGCAACACTAAGAGTCTGTGTGAACGGATGTCAGTTAACAGGCAAAACTGAAGAGTCTGTGTGAAGGGGATGTCAGTTAATAGGCAACACTGAAGAGTCTGTGTGAAGGGATGTCAGTTAACAGGCAACACTGAAGAGTCTGTGTGAAGGGGATGTCAGTAAACAGGCAACACTGAAGAGTCTGTATGAACGGATGTCAGTTAACAGGCAACACTGAAGAGTCTGTGTGAAGGGGATGTCAGTTAACAGGCAACACTGAAGAGTTTGTGTGAAGGGATGTCAGTTAACAGGCTACACTGAAGAGTCTGTGTGAACGGATGTCAGTTAACAGGCAACACTGAAGAGTCTGTGTGAAGGGGATGTCAGTTAATAGGCAACACTGAAGAGTCTGTGTGAAGGGGATGTCAGTCAACAGGAAACACTGAAGAGTCTGTGTGAAGGGGATGTCGGTTAACAGGCAACACTGAAGAGTATGTGAAATTTGATGTCAGTTAACAGGCAACACTGAAGAGTCTGTGTGAAGGGGATGTCAGTAAACAGGCAACACTGAAGAGTCTGTGTGAAGGGGATGTCAGATTAACAGGCAACACTGAAGAGTCTGTGTGAAGGGGATGTCAGTTAACAGGCAACAATGAAGAATCTGTGTGAAGGGGATGTCAGTTAACAGGAAAAACTGAAGAGTCTGTGTGAAGGGGACGTCAGTTAACAGGCAACACTGAAGAGTCTGTGTGAAGGGGATGTCAGTTAAAAGTTAACACTGAAGAATCTGTGTGAACGGATGTCAGTTAACAGGCAACACTGAAGAGTCTGTGTGAAGAGGATGTCAGTTAACAGGCAACACTGAAGAGTATGTGTGATTTGATGTCAGTTAACAGGCAACACTAAGAGTCTGTGTGAATGGGATGTCAGTTAACAGGAAAAACTGAAGAGTCTGTGTGAAGGGGACGTCAGTTAACAGGCAACACTGAAGAGTCTGTGTGAAGGGGATGTCAGTTAACAGTTAACACTGAAGAGTCTGTGTGAACGGATGTCAGTTAACAGGCAAAACTGAAGAGTCTGTGTGAAGGGGATGTCGGTTAACAGGCAACACTGAAGAGTATGTGAAATTTGATGTCAGTTAACAGGCAACACTGAAGAGTCTGTGTGAAGGGGATGTCAGTAAACAGGCAACACTGAAGAGTCTGTGTGAAGGGGATGTCAGATTAACAGGCAACACTGAAGAGTCTGTGTGAAGGGGATGTCAGTTAACAGGCAACAATGAAGAATCTGTGTGAAGGGGACGTCAGTTAACAGGAAAAACTGAAGAGTCTGTGTGAAGGGGACGTCAGTTAACAGGCAACACTGAAGAGTCTGTGTGAAGGGGATGTCAGTTAACAGTTAACACTGAAGAATCTGTGTGAACGGATGTCAGTTAACAGGCAACACTGAAGAGTCTGTGTGAAGAGGATGTCAGTTAACAGGCAACACTGAAGAGTATGTGTGATTTGTTGTCAGTTAACAGGCAACACTGAAGAGTCTGTGTGAAGGGGATGTCAGATTAACAGGCAACACTGAATAGTCTGTGTGAATGGATGTCAGTAAACAGGCAACACTGAAGAGTCTGTGTGAAGGGGATGTCAGGTAACAGGCAACACTGAAGAGTCTGTGTGAACGGATTTCAGTTAACAGGCAACAATGAAGAATCTGTGTGAAGGGGATGTCAGTTAACAGGCAACACTAAGAGTCTGTGTGAAGTGGATGTCAGTTAACAGGCAACACTGATGAGTCTGTGTGAAGGGACATCAGTAACAGGCAACACTGAAGAGTATATGTGAAGGGATGTCAGTTAACAGGCAACACTGCAGAGTCTGTGTGAAGGGGATGTCAGTTAACAGGCAACACTGAATGGTCTGTGTGAACGGATGTCCGTTTACCGGCAACACTGAAGAGTCTGTGTGAAGGGGATGTCAGTTAACAGGCAACACTGAAGAGTCTGTGTGAAGGGGATGTCAGGTAACAGGCAAAATTGAAGAGTCTGTGTGAACGGATGTCAGTTAAAATGGCAACTATGAAGAATCTGTGTGAATTGGATGTCAGTTAACAGGCAACACTAAGAGTCTGTGTGAAGGGGATGTCAGTTAACAGGCAACACTGATGAGTACGTGTGAAGGCGATGTCAGTTAACAGGCAACACTGAAGAGTCTGTGTGAAGGGGATGTCAGTTAACAGGCAATACTTAAGAGTCTGTGTGAAGGGATGTCAGTTAACAGGCAACACTGAAGAGTCTGTGTGAAGGGGATGTCAGTTAACAGGCAACACTGAAGAGTGTGTGTGAAGGGGATGTCAGTTAACAGGCAACACTGAATAGTCTGTGTGAAGGGGATGTCAGTTAACAGGCAACACTGAAGAGTCTGTGTGAAGGGGATGTTAGTTAAAAGGCAACACTGAAGAATCTGTGTGAATGGATGTCAGTAAACAGGCAACACTGAAGAGTCTGTGTGAAGGGGATGTCAGTTAACAGGCAACACTGAAGAGTGTGTGTGAAGGGGATGTCAGTTAACAGGCAACACTGAATAGTCTGTGTGAAGGGGATGTCAGTTAACAGGCAACACTGAAGAGTCTGTGTGAAGGGGATGTTAGTTAACAGGCAACACTGAAGAATCTGTGTGAATGGATGTCAGTAAACAGGCAACACTGAAGAGTATGTGTAAAGGGGATGTCAGATTAACAGGCAACACTGAAGAGTCTCTGTGAAGGTGATGTCAGTTAACAGGCAACAATGAAGAATCTGTGTGAAGGGGATGTCAGTTAACAGGCAACACTAAGAGTCTGTGTGAAGGGGATGTCAGTTAACAGGAAACACTGAATAGTCTGTGTGAAGGGGATGTCAGTTAACAGGCAACACTGAAGAGTCTGTATGAACGGATGTCAGTTAACAGGCAACACTGAAGGGTCTGTGTGAAGGGGATGTCAGTTAACAGGCAACACTGAAGAGTCTGTATGAACGGATGTCAGTTAACAGGCAACACTGAAGGGTCTGTGTGAAGGGGATGTCAGTTAACAGGCAACACTGAAGAGTATGTGTGAAGGGATGTCAGTTAACAGGCAACACTGAAGAGTCTGTGTGAAGGGGATGTCAGTTAACAGGCAACACTGAAGAGTCTGTGTGAAGTGGATGTCAGTTAACAGGCAACACTGAAGAGTCTGTGTGAAGGGGATGTCAGTTAACAGGCAACACTGAAGAGTGTGTGTGAAGGGGATGTCAGTTAACAGGCAACACTGAAGAGTCTGTGTGAAGGGGATGTCAGTTAACAGGCAACACTGAAGAGTCTGTGTGAAGGGGATGTTAGTTAAAAGGCAACACTGAAGAATCTGTGTGAATGGATGTCAGTAAACAGGCAACACTGAAGAGTATGTGTGAAGGGGATGTCAGATTAACAGGCAACACTGAAGAGTCTCTGTGAAGGGGATGTCAGTTAACAGGCAACAATGAAGAATATGTGTGAAGGGGATGTCAGTTAACAGGCAACACTAAGAGTCTGTGTGAAGGGGCTGTCAGTTAACAGGAAACACTGCAGAGTCTGTGTGAAGGGGACGTCAGTTAACATTCAACACTGAATAGTCTGTGTGAAGGGGATGTCAGTTAACAGGCAACACTGAAGAGTCTGTATGAATGGATGTCAGTTAACAGGCAACACTGAAGGGTCTGTGTGAAGGGGATGTCAGTTAACAGGCAACACTGAAGAGTATGTGTGAAGGGATGTCAGTTAACAGGCAACACTGAAGAGTCTGTGTGAACGGATGTCAGTTAACAGGCAACACTGAAGAGTCTGTGTGAAGGGGATGTCAGTTAACAGGCAACACTGAAGAGTCTGTGTGAAGTGGATGTCAGTTAACAGGCAACACTGAAGAGTCTGTGTGAAGGGGATGTCAGTTAACAGGCAACACTGAAGAATCTGTGTGAATGGATGGCAGTAAACAGGCAACACTGAAGAGTCTGTGTGAAGGGGATGTCAGATTAACAGGCAACACTGAAGAGTATGTGTGAAGGGGATGTCAGTTAACAGGCAACAATGAAGAATCTGTGTGAAGGGGATGTCAGTTAACAGGCAACACTAAGAGTCTGTGTGAAGGGGATGTCAGTTAACAGGAAAAACTGAAGAGTCTGTGTGAAGGGTACGTCAGTTAACAGGCAACACTGAAGAGTCTGTGTGAAGGGGATGTCAGTTAACAGTTAACACTGAAGAGTCTGTGTGAACGGATGTCAGTTAACAGGCAACACTGAAGAGTCTGTGTGAAGGGGATGTCAGTTAACAGGCAACACTGAAGAGTATGTGTGATTTGATGTCAGTTAACAGGCAACACTGAAGAGTCTGTGTGAAGGGGATGTCAGTAAACAGGCAACACTGAAGAGTCTGTGTGAAGGGGATTTCAGATTAACAGGCAACACTGAAGTGTCTGTGTGAAGGGGATGTCAGTTAACAGGCAACATTGAAGAGTCTGTGTGAAGGGGATGTCAGTTAACAGGCAACACTGAAGAGTCTGTGTGAAGTGGATGTCAGTTAACAGGCAACACTGAAGAGTCTGTGTGAAGGGGACGTCAGTAAACAGGCAACACTGAAGAGTATGTGTGAAGTGGATGTCAGTTAACAGGCAACACTGAAGAGTCTGTGTGAAGGGGACGTCAGTAAACAGGCAACACTGAAGAGTATGTGTGAAGGGGATGTCAGTTAACAGGCAAGACTGAAGAGTCTGTGTGAAGGGGATGTCAGTTAACAGGCAACACTGAAGAGTCTGTGTGAAGTGGATGTCAGTTAACAGGCAACACTGAAGAGTCTGTGTGAAGGGGACGTCAGTAAACAGGCAACACTGAAGAGTATGTGTGAAGGGGATGTCAGTTAACAGGCAAGACTGAAGAGTCTGTGTGAAGGGGATGTCAGTTAACAGGCAACACTGAAGAGTCTGTATGAACGGATGTCAGTTAACAGGCAACACTGAAGAGTCTGTGTGAAGGGGATGTCAGTTAACAGGCAACACTGAAGAGTTTGTGTGAAGGGATGTCAGTTAACAGGCAACGCTGAAGAGTCTGTGTGAACGGATTTCAGTTGACAGGCAACAATGAAGAATCTGTGTGAAGGGGATGTCAGGTAACAGGCAACACTAAGAGTCTGTGTGAAGTGGATGTCAGTTAACAGGAAACACTGAAGAGTCTGTGTGAAGGGGATGTCAGTTAACAGGCAACACTGAAGAGTCTGTGTGAAGGGAATGTTAGTTAACAGGCAAAACTGAAGGGTCTGTGTGAAGGGGATGTCAGTTAACAGGCAAGACTTAAGAGTCTGTGTGAAGGGATGTCAGTTAACAGGCAACACTGAAGAGTCTGTGTGAAGTGGATGTCAGTTAACAGGCAACACTGAAGAGTCTGTGTGAAGGGGACGTCAGTTAACAGGCAACACTGAAGAGTATGTGTGAAGGGATGTCAGTTAACAGGCAACACTGAAGAGTCTGTGTGAAGGGGATGTCAGTTAACAGGCAACAGTGAAGAGTCTGTATGAACGGATGTCAGTTAACAGGCAACACTGAAGAGTCTGTGTGAAGGGGATGTCAGTTAATAGGCAACACTGAAGAGTCTGTGTGAAGGGGATGTCAGTCAACAGGCAACAATGAAGAGTCTGTTTGAAGGGGATGTCAGTTAACAGGCAACACTGAAGAGTTTGTGTGAAGGGATGTCAGTTAACAGGCAACGCTGAAGAGTCTGTGTGAACGGATTTCAGTTGACAGGCAACAATGAAGAATCTGTGTGAAGGGGATGTCAGTTAACAGGCAACAATAAGAGTCTGTGTGAAGTGGATGTCAGTTAACAGGAAACACTGAAGAGTCTGTGTGAAGGGGATGTCAGTTAACAGGCAACACTGAAGAGTCTGTGTGAAGGGAATGTTAGTTAACAGGCAAAACTGAAGGGTCTGTGTGAAGGGGATGTCAGTTAACAGGCAAGACTTAAGAGTCTGTGTGAAGGGATGTCAGTTAACAGGCAACACTGAAGAGTCTGTGTGAAGTGGATGTCAGTTAACAGGCAACACTGAAGAGTCTGTGTGAAGGGGACGTCAGTTAACAGGCAACACTGAAGAGTCTGTGTGAACGGATGTCAGTTAACAGGCAACACTGAAGAGTCTGTGTGAAGGGGATGTCAGTTAACAGGCAACAGTGAAGAGTCTGTATGAACGGATGTCAGTTAACAGGCAACACTGAAGAGTCTGTGTGAAGGGGATGTCAGTTAATAGGCAACACTGAAGAGTCTGTGTGAAGGGGATGTCAGTCAACAGGCAACAATGAAGAGTCTGTTTGAAGGGGATGTCAGTTAACAGGCACCACTGAAGAGTCTGTGTGAAGGGATGTCAGTTAACAGGCAACACTGAATAGTCTGTGTGAAGGGGACGTCAGTAAACAGGCAACACTGAATAGTATGTGTGAAGGGGATGTCAGTTAACAGGCAACACTGAAGAGTCTGTGTGAAGGGAATGTCAGTTAACAGGCAACACTGAAGGGTCTGTGTGAAGGGGATGTCAGTTAACAGGCAAGGCTTAAGAGTCTGTGTGAAGGGATGTCAGTTAACAGGCAACACTGAAGAGTCTGTGTGAAGTGGATGTCAGTTAACAGGCAACACTGAAGAGTCTGTGTGAAGGGGATGTCAGTTAACAGGCAACACTGAAGAGTCTGTGTGAAGGGATGTCAGTTAACAGGCAACACTGAAGAGTCTGTGTGAAGGGGATGTCAGTTAACAGGCAACACTGAAGAGTCTGTATGAACGGATGTCAGTTAACAGGCAACACTGAAGAGTCTGTGTGAAGGGGATGTCAGTTAACAGGCAACACTGAAGAGTTTGTGTGAAGGGATGTCAGTTAACAGGCAACGCTGAAGAGTCTGTGTGAACGGATGTCAGTTAACAGGCAACACTGAAGAGTCTGTGTGAAGGGGATGTCAGTTAATAGGCAACACTGAAGAGTCTGGGTGAAGGGGATGTCAGTCAACAGGCAACACTGAAGAGTCTGTGTGAACGGATGTCAGTTAACAGGCAACACTGAAGAGTCTGTGTGAAGGGGATGTCAGTTAACAGGCAACACTGAAGAGTATGTGTGAAGGGGATGTTAGTTAAAAGGCAACACTGAAGAATCTGTGTGAATGGATGTCAGTAAACTGGCAACACTGAAGAGTCTGTGTGAAGGGGATGTCAGATTAACAGGCAACACTGAAGAGTCTCTGTGAAGGGGATGTCAGTTAACAGGCAACAATGAAGAATCTGTGTGAAGGGGATGTCAGTTAACAGGCAACACTAAGAGTCTGTGTGAAGGGGATGTCAGTTAACAGGAAACACTGAAGAGTCTGTGTGAAGGGGACGGCAGTTAACAGGCAACACTGAAGAGTCTGTGTGAAGGGGATGTCAGTTAACAGGCAACACTGAAGAGTCTGTGTGAAGGGATGTCAGTTAACAGGCAACACTGAAGAGTCTGTGTGAAGGGGATGTCAGTTAACAGGCAACACTGAAGAGTCTGTGTGAAGGGGATGGCAGGTTACAGGCAACACTGAAGAGTCTGTATGAACGGATGTCAGTTAACAGGCAACACTGAAGAGTCTGTGTGAAGGGGATGTCAGTTAATAGGCAACACTGAAGAGTCTGTGTGAAGGGGATGTCAGTCAACAGGCAACAATGAAGAGTCTGTTTGAAGGGGATGTCAGTTAACAGGCACCAATGAAGAGTCTGTGTGAAGGAATGTCAGTTAACAGGCAACACTGAAGAGTCTGTGTGAAGTGGATGTCAGTTAACAGGCAACACTGAATAGTCTGTGTGAAGGGGACGTCAGTAAACAGGCAACACTGAAGAGTATGTGTGAAGGGGATGTCAGTTAACAGGCAAGACTGAAGAGTCTGTGTGAAGGGGATGTCAGTTAACAGGCAACACTGAAGAGTCTGTATGAACGGATGTCAGTTAACAGGCAACACTGAAGAGTCTGTGTGAAGGGGATGTCAGTTAACAGGCAACACTGAAGAGTTTGTGTGAAGGGATGTCAGTTAACAGGCAACGCTGAAGAGTCTGTGTGAACGGATTTCAGTTGACAGGCAACAATTAAGAATCTGTGTGAAGGGGATGTCAGTTAACAGGCAACACTAAGAGTCTGTGTGAAGTGGATGTCAGTTAACAGGAAACACTGAAGAGTCTGTGTGAAGGGGATGTCAGTTAACAGGCAACACTGAAGAGTCTGTGTGAAGGGAATGTTAGTTAACAGGCAACACTGAAGGGTCTGTGTGAAGGGGATGTCAGTTAACAGGCAAGACTTAAGAGTCTGTGTGAAGGGATGTCAGTTAACAGGCAACACTGAAGAGTCTGTGTGAAGTGGATGTCAGTTAACAGGCAACACTGAAGAGTCTGTGTGAAGGGGACGTCAGTTAACAGGCAACACTGAAGAGTCTGTGTGAAGGGATGTCAGTTAACATGCAACACTGAAGAGTCTGTGTGAAGGGGATGTCAGTTAACAGGCAACAATGAAGAGTCTGTATGAACGGATGTCAGTTAACAGGCAACACTGAAGAGTCTGTGTGAAGGGGATGTCAGTTAACAGGCAACACTGAAGAGTTTGTGTGAAGGGACGTCAGTTAACAGGCTACACTGAAGAGTCTGTGTGAACGGATGTCAGTTAACAGGCAACACTGAAGAGTCTGTGTGAAGGGGATGTCAGTTAATAGGCAACACTGAAGAGTCTGTGTGAAGGGGATGTCAGTCAACAGGCAACAATGAAGAGTATGTTTGAAGGGGATGTCAGTTAACAGGCACCACTGAAGAGTCTGTGTGAAGGGATGTCAGTTAACAGGCAACACTGAAGAGTCTGTGTGAAGGGGATGTCAGTTAACAGGCAACACTGAAGAGTCTGTGTGAAGGGGACGTCAGTTAACAGGCAACACTGAAGAGTCTGTGTGAAGGGATGTCAGTTAACAGGCAACACTGAAGAGTCTGTGTGAAGGGAATGTCAGGTTACAGGCAACACTGAAGAGTCTGTGTGAACGGATTTCAGTTAACAGGCAGCAATGAAGAATCTGTGTGAAGGGGATGTCAGTTAACAGGCAACACTAAGAGTCTGTGTGAAGTGGATGTCAGTTAACAGGAAACACTGAAGAGTCTGTGTGAAGGGGATGTCAGTTAACAGGCAACACTGAAGAGTCTGTGTGAAGGGAATGTCAGTTAACAGGCAACACTGAAGGGTCTGTGTGAAGGGGATGTCAGTTAACAGGCAAGGCTTAAGAGTCTGTGTGAAGGGATGTCAGTTAACAGGCAACACTGAAGAATCTGTGTGAAGTGGATGTCAGTTAACAGGCAACACTGAAGAGTCTGTGTGAAGGGGATGTCAGTTAACAGGCAACACTGAAGAGTCTGTGTGAAGGGATGTCAGTTAACAGGCAACACTGAAGAGTCTGTGTGAAGGGGATGTCAGTTAAAAGGCAACACTGAAGAGTCTGTATGAACGGATGTCAGTTAACAGGCAACACTGAAGAGTCTGTGTGAAGGGGATGTCAGTTAACAGGCAACACTGAAGAGTTTGTGTGAAGGGATGTCAGTTAACAGGCAACGCTGAAGAGTCTGTGTGAACGGATGTCAGTTAACAGGCAACACTGAAGAGTCTGTGTGAAGGGGATGTCAGTTAATAGGCAACACTGAAGAGTCTGGGTGAAGGGGATGTCAGTCAACAGGCAACACTGAAGAGTCTGTGTGAACGGATGTCAGTTAACAGGCAACACTGAAGAGTCTGTGTGAAGGGGATGTCAGTTAACAGGCAACACTGAAGAGTATGTGTGAAGGGGATGTTAGTTAAAAGGCAACACTGAAGAATCTGTGTGAATGGATGTCAGTAAACTGGCAACACTGAAGAGTCTGTGTGAAGGGGATGTCAGATTAACAGGCAACACTGAAGAGTCTCTGTGAAGGGGATGTCAGTTAACAGGCAACAATGAAGAATCTGTGTGAAGGGGATGTCAGTTAACAGGCAACACTAAGAGTCTGTGTGAAGGGGATGTCAGTTAACAGGAAACACTGAAGAGTCTGTGTGAAGGGGACGGCAGTTAACAGGCAACACTGAAGAGTCTGTGTGAAGGGGATGTCAGTTAACAGGCAACACTGAAGAGTCTGTGTGAAGGGATGTCAGTTAACAGGCAACACTGAAGAGTCTGTGTGAAGGGGATGTCAGTTAACAGGCAACACTGAAGAGTCTGTGTGAAGGGGATGTCAGGTTACAGGCAACACTGAAGAGTCTGTGTGAACGGATTTCAGTTGACAGGCAACAATGAAGAATCTGTGTGAAGGGGATGTCAGTTAACAGGCAACACTAAGAGTCTGTGTGAAGTGGATGTCAGTTAACAGGAAACACTGAAGAGTCTGTGTGAAGGGGATGTCAGTTAACAGGCAACACTGAAGAGTCTGTGTGAAGGGAATGTCAGTTAACAGGCAACACTGAAGGGTCTGTGTGAAGGGGATGTGAGTTAACAGGCAAGACTTAAGAGTCTGTGTGATGGGATGTCAGTTAACAGGCAACACTGAAGAGTCTGTGTGAAGTGGATGTCAGTTAACAGGCAACACTGAAGAGTCTGTGTGAAGGGGACGTCAGTTAACAGGCAACACTGAAGAGTATGTGTGAAGGGATGTCAGTTAACAGGCAACACTGAAGAGTCTGTATGAACGGATGTCAGTTAACAGGCAACACTGAAGAGTCTGTGTGAAGGGGATGTCAGTTAACAGGCAACACTGAAGAGTCTGTGTGAAGGGGACGTCAGTTAACAGGCAACACTGAAGAGTCTGTGTGAAGGGGATGTCAGATTAACAGGCAACACTGAAGAGTCTGTATGAACGGATGTCAGTTAACAGGCAACACTGAAGAGTCTGTGTGAAGGGGATGTCAGTTAACAGGCAACACTGAAGAGTTTGTGTGAAGGGATGTCAGTTAACAGGCTACACTGAAGAGTCTGTGTGAAGGGGATGTCAGTTAATAGGCAACACAGAAGAGTCTGTGTGAAGGGGATGTCAGTCAACAGGCAACACTGAAGAGTCTGTGTGAACGGATGGCAGTTAACAGGCAACACTGAAGAGTCTGTGTGAAGGGGATGTCAGTTAACAGGCAACACTGAAGAGTCTGTGTGAAGGGGATGTTAGTTAAAAGGCAACACTGAAGAATCTGTGTGAATGGATGTCAGTAAACAGGCAACACTGAAGAGTATGTGTGAAGAGGATGTCAGATTAACATGCAACACTGAAGAGTCTCTGTGAAGGGATGTCAGTTAACAGGCAACACTGAAGAGTCTGTGTGAAGGGGATGTCAGTTAACATGCAAGACTGAAGAGTCTGTGTGAAGGGGACGTCAGTAAACAGGCAACACTGAAGAGTCTGTGTGAAGGGGACGTCAGTTAACAGGCAACACTGAAGAGTCTGTGTGAAGGGATGTCAGTTAACAGGCAACACTGAAGAGTCTGTGTGAAGGTGATGTCAGTTAACAGGCAACACTGAAGAGTCTGTGTGAAGGGGATGTCAGGTTACAGGCAACACTGAAGAGTCTGTGTGAACGGATTTCAGTTAACAGGCAACAATGAATAATCTGTGTGAAGGGGGTGTCAGTTAACAGGCAACACTGAAGAGTATGTGTGAAGGGGATGTCAGTTAACAGGCACCACTGAAGAGTCTGTGTGAAGGGATGTCAGTTAACAGGCAACACTGAAGAGTCTGTGTGAAGGGGATGTCAGTTAACATGCAAGACTGAAGAGTCTGTGTGAAGGGGACGTCAGTTAACAGGCAACACTGAAGAGTCTGTGTGAAGGGATATCAGTTAACAGGCAACACTGAAGAGTCTGTGTGAAGGTGATGTCAGTTAACAGGCAACACTGAAGAGTCTGTGTGAAGGGGATGTCAGGTTACAGGCAACACTGAAGAGTCTGTGTGAACGGATTTCAGTTAACAGGCAACAATGAATAATCCGTGTGAAGGGGGTGTCAGTTAACAGGAAACACTAAGAGTCTGTGTGAAGTGGATGTCAGTTAACAGGAAACACTGAAGAGTCTGTGTGAAGGGGATGTCAGTTAACAGGCAACACTGAAGAGTCTTTGTGAAGGGAATGTCAGTTAACAGGCAACACTGAAGGGTCTGTGTGAAGGGGATGTCAGTTAACAGGCAACACTGAAGAGTCTGTATGAACGGATGTCAGTTAACAGGCAACACTGAAGAGTCTGTGTGAAGGGGATGTCAGTTAACAGGCAACACTGAAGAGTTTGTGTGAAGGGATGTCAGTTAACAGGCAACACTGAAGAGTCTGTGTGAACGGATGTCAGTTAACAGGCAACACTGAAGAGTCTGTGTGAAGGGGATGTCAGTTAATAGGCAACACAGAAGAGTCTGTGTGAAGGGGATGTCAGTCAACAGGCAACACTGAAGAGTCTGTGTGAACGGATGTCAGTTAACAGGCAACACTGAAGAGTCTGTGTGAAGGGGATGTCAGTTAACAGGCAACACTGAAGAGTCTGTGTGAAGGGGATGTTAGTTAAAAGGCAACACTGAAGAATCTGTGTGAATGGATGTCAGTAAACAGGCAACACTGAAGAGTATGTGTGAAGAGGATGTCAGATTAACAGGCAACACTGAAGAGTCTCTGTGAAGGGGATGTCAGTTAACAGGCAACAATGAAGAATCTGTGTGAAGGGGATGTCAGTTAACAGGCAACACTAAGAGTCTGTGTGAAGGGGATGTCAGTTAACATTAAACACTGAAGAGTCTGTGTGAAGGGGACGTCAGTTAACAGGCAACACTGAAGAGTCTGTGTGAAGGGGACGTCAGTTAACAGGCAACACTGAAGAGTCTGTGTGAAGGGGATGTCAGTTAACAGGCAACACTGAAGAGTATGTATGAACGGATGTCAGTTAACAGGCAACACTGAAGAGTCTGTGTGAAGGGGATGTCAGTTAACAGGCAACACTGAAGAGTATGTGTGAAGGGATTTCAGTTAACAGGCAACACTGAAGAGTATGTGTGAAGTGGATGTCAGTTAACAGGCAACACTGAAGAGTCTGTGTGAAGGGGATGTCAGTTAACAGGCAACACTGAAGAGTCTGTGTGAAGGGGATGTCAGATTAACAGGCAACACTGAAGAGTCTGTGTGAAGGGGATGTCAGTTAACAGGCAACAATGAAGAATCTGTGTGAAGGGGATGTCAGTTAACAGGCAACACTAAGAGTCTGTGTGAAGGGGATGTCAGTTAAAAGGAAAAACTGAAGAGTCTGTGTGAAGGGGACGTCAGTTAACAGGCAACACTGAAGAGTCTGTGTGAAGGGGATGTCAGTTAACAGTTAACACTGAAGAGTCTGTGTGAACGGATGTCAGTTAACAGGCAACACTGAAGAGTATGTGTGATTTGATGTCAGTTAACAGGCAACACTGAAGAGTCTGTGTGAAGGGGATGTCAGTTAACAGGCAACACTGAAGAGTCTGTGTGAAGGGGATGTCAGATTAACAGGCAACACTGAAGTGTCTGTGTGAAGGGGATGTCAGTTAACAGGCAACAATGAAGAGTCTGTGTGAAGGGGATGTCAGGTTACAGGCACCACTGAAGAGTCTGTGTGAAGGGATGTCAGTTGACAGGCAACAATGAAGAATCTGTGTGAAGGGGATGTCAGTTAACAGGCAACACTAAGAGTCTGTGT
>NW_028161527.1:0-71923 GCF_964263955.1 Coregonus lavaretus | reverse complement strand
CACCGGGCGACACACTGGTCCACTGTGGAGATGTGCTTACTGCCCTTTACTTCTTGTCCCGGGGCTCCATCGAAATCCTCAAGGATGACATCGTGGTGGCCATTTTGGGTATGTGCTACACAAATGTTGACGTTGTTTATTATTTCACATTGTTTATTCATATTATCTTTATTTAACCTGGTAGGTTATTGAATACACATTCTCATTTACAATAACAACCTGACGAGAGGTTGCAATTAAAACCAAGTTTCATTGTAAACTTCATTTGACACTTCAGAGGTATGTTGTGCTTTGTGAAAAAGTCCCAAACCAAAATATACAGTAGACACTAGTCACTGCAACAATAACTCGTGTTTTTATTCATGTCGGGGCTGTGGTAGGTGTGCGGCTCTCCAGTAAATTGACACCCTGAAGAATTGGTTACCTATGGCTGTGTGAATACTTAATTACACATTCCCCGGTGGTGAGGATGTTCACAGTACTCAAACACCTCTAATGATTTCCCTCTGCTTTAAGGTCAGCTTAATCAGGCTGTTTGGAAGAGAAACATCCTCTTAGAACAGCAGCACTGCAGGCACACTTTCAAAGACTGTTTTTGTCTCTAAACAGTGCTCCTGGAATTGAATAGTAACACAGTACAGTTCAGGTGTCCCAGTGCTGCACTTCTCATCAATGTGTGTGTGTCTCTTGCCTCTCAGTGTGTGTCTGTATATCCTCTGTGTACTGTCTAGAAGAGGCTGGTCTTGCTATTCTGCTGGGTGGGCAGCTGACATCTCTAATGAGCACAGATTCTCATGGCTCCCTCCAAGAACACACTGTGATAGACACTAGCGCTGTATAGTAGGGTATTCAAGCTGGGAGAAGAGAGACAGGTAAAGGATAAAGAGAGAGAAGGAGAGAGAGAGAGAGGGGAGAGATAGAGGGGGTGGAGGGAGAGATAAAGAAAGAGATGGAGAGAGAGGGGAACGGAGGGTGGTTTATTGGACCATTTATTAAGGTATCTAATTGCCAGCTAAGGGTGATGGAGTGTCTGTGGTGTTAGCAGTCGCTGCTCGCAGGAGATATTGACGTCCCTGGGATGTAATCAAAGTAAATCTCCCCTTCATCTTTCTTTCCCCTCTCCTTTATCTCTCTCCCTCTCTCTCTCTGCGTCAGCCCAGCGCCAAGCAAATGTTACAGGCTAAGCCTTGTATAAACTGCTCATTTTTCACTCAGCCAATGAGCTTTGGTAAAACGCAGCGACACAATAGGTTCATGGGAAGACGGTGGTCGTGTTCCCCTGCTCAGACGTTGCTCATGCATGCCAGATCTTACAGTATGTGATAGCAATCTGGCAGCTGACGTTACAGTTGATGACATGGCAGGCAACCATTGGTTGATGCATGCAACGTCTGAGCAGGGGAACGACGGGTGTGTTGATAGTGATGGGTTAATAAGGACTCAGCACGTTTACCAACGGTAAAGTAACATCAATGCCAATTGCTCTATTTATCGCAGTCAAGTATTTCAATGCAAATTCTATTGTGAATTAGTAATTGCAATTAGTGTGTAATCAACAGAGAGCAATAAACAATTAATTGTATCTGTAATTAAAATCTTGCATCGAGCTTTAATAAATAAGTTAAAATGGTGAAATTACCAGAGGAAAGACTAGGTGCTTGTCCTTACTCTCACCTTAGTGCCTGCCCAGGTTTGGGCAAAGCCATATTTTCATTATTTATCCATGGAGTTCTGGGCCAAGAGCCAGGGCATGCAGTGGGGCATGTATACACACACACACACACACACACACAGTGCAAACTGAAAGGTCTGTGCCTAGGGAAGTCAGGCGTAAAATAATGATAAAACTGAGCCTCTTGGTCGTTCCAGGTCAGTCCTATAGACACATTCACACTATCTCCCTGTTGTCCTATAGTCAGCCATATATACACATTCACACTACCTCCCTGTTGTCCTATAGTCAGCCCTATAGACATTCACAACACCTCCCTGTTGTTATAGTCAGCCATATACACATTCACACTACCTCCCTGTTGTCCTATAGTCAGCCCTATAGAC
The DNA here is from genome assembly GCF_964263955.1 of Coregonus lavaretus. Classification (NCBI taxonomy): domain Eukaryota; kingdom Metazoa; phylum Chordata; class Actinopteri; order Salmoniformes; family Salmonidae; genus Coregonus; species Coregonus lavaretus. The sequence continues at coordinate 69,865 of NW_028161527.1, read as the reverse complement.
ATTCACACTACCTCCCTGTTGTCATATAGTCAGCCATATAGACACATTCACACTACCTCCCTGTTGTCCTATAGTCAGCCCTATAGACATTCACACTACCTCCCTGTTGTCATATAGTCAGCCATATAGACACATTCACACTACCTCCCTGTTGTCCTATAAGGAAGTGGCAGAAGGACAGGTATAACCTTAACAGTGCATTCAGAAAGTATTCCGACCCTTCACTTTTTCCACATTGTTACGTTACAACCTTTTTCTAAAAATGATTAAATCGTTTTTTTCCCTCATCAATCTACACAAAATACCCCATAATGACAAATCAAAAACAGGTTTTTAGAAATGTTTGCAAAAAAAAAAAAAAAAAGGAAATATCACATTTACATTCAGACCCTTTATTCAGTACTTTGTTGAAGCACATTTGGCAGCGATTACAACCTCAAGTCTTCTTGGGTATGACGCTACAAGCTTGGCACACCTGTATTTGGGGAGTTTCTCCCATTCTTCTCTGCAGATCCTCTCAAGCTCTGTCAGGTTGGATGGGGAGCGTCGCTGCACAGCTATTTTCAGGTCTATCCAGAGAAGTTAGATCGGGTTCAAGTCCAGGCTCTGACTAGGCCACTCAAGGACATTCAGAGACTTGTCCCGAAGCCACTCCTGCATTGTTTTGGCTGTGTGCATAGGATCGTTGTCCTGTTGGAAGGTGAACCTTTGCCCCAGTCTGAGGTCCTGACTGGGGCAAAGGCTCTGGAGCAGGTTTTCATCAAGGATCTCTCTGTACTTTGCTCCGTTCATCTTTCCCTCGATCCTGACTAGTCTACCAGTTCCTGTGCTGAAAAACATCCCCACAGCATGATGCTGCCACCACCATGTTTCATCGTAGGGATGGTATTGGCCAGGTGATGAGCAGTGCCTGGTTTCCTCCAGACGTGACGCTTGGCATTCAGGCCAAATAGTTAAATCTTGGTTTCATCAGCCAGAGAATCTTGTTTCTCATGGTCTGAGAGTCCTTTAGGTGCCTTTTGGCAAACTCCAAGCGGGCTTTCATGTGCCTTTTACTGAGGAGTGGCTTTCGTCTGGCCACTCTACCATAAAGGACTGATTGGTGGAGTGCTGCAGAGATGGTTGTCCTTCTGGAAGGTTCTCCCATCTCCAAAGAGGAACTCTGGAGCTCTGTCAGAGTGACCATTGGGTTCTTGGTCACCTCCCTGACCAAGGCCCTTCTCCCCCGATTGCTCAGTTTGGCCGGGCAGCCAGCTCTAGGAAGAGTCTTGGAGGTTCCAAACTTCTTCCATTTAAGAATGATGGAGGCCACTGTGTTCTTAGGGACCTTCAATGCTGCAGACATTTTTTGGTACCCTTCCCCAGATCTGTGCCACAATCCTGTCTCGGAGCTCTAATGACAATTCCTTCGACCTCATGGCTTGGTTTTTGCTCTGACATGCACTGTCAACTGTGGGACCTTATATAGACAGGTGTGTGCCTTTCCAAATCATGTCCAATCAATAGAATTTACCACAGGTGGACTCCAATCAAGTTGTAGAAACATCTCAAGGATGATCAATGGAAACAGGATCCACCTGAGCTCAATATTGAGTCTCATAGCGCAAGGGTCTGAATACTTATGTAAATAAGGTATTTCTGTTTTTATTTTTTTATAAATTTGCAAACATTTCTAAAAACCTGTTTTCGCTTTGTCATTATGGGGTATTGTGTGTAGATTGTTGAGAAAATGCACTGTAGATGACCTCAAAAGACTGTGCTGAGCTGCATTATGGGGAAATACACCAGGTGGTTCAGCTGGTTATGGGTCAAGGCATAGTGTGTCATTACATAGAGTGTCATTATGTGCATGTTATATTTCACCATGTTTATCAAACCTTTATCTTTCTTTCTCTCCCTCTCTCCCTTCCGTCTCCCTCTCCCCCTTTATCTTTCTACCCCCTCCCCCTCTCTCCTCCCTACCTCCCTCTATCTCTCTACCTCCCCTCCCTCTCTCTCTTCCTCTCTCCTCCGTCCCTCTCTCTCTCCCCCCTCTCATTTTCTCCCCACTCCCTCCTCATTCTCTCTCTCTCCCAGGGAAGAATGACATCTTTGGGGAGATGATCCACCTGTACGCCAAGCCGGGGAAGGCCAACGCGGACGTGCGGGCGCTCAGCTACTGTGACCTGCACACTATCCATAGGGAGGAGATCCTGGAGGTGCTGGACATGTACCCCGAGTTCGCCGACTACTTCCTCAGCAACCTGGAGCTGACCTTTAACCTCCGAGATGACAGCGGCAAGGTAAATACAGACAGACGGACGGACAGACACATACGGAAGGACAGAAGAATGGATGGATGGATGGGTGGGTGGGTGGATGGATGGACCATGCGACTGACAAGCAGTACAGATACAATACTAAGTTGTGTATTTGCTTGTATGCAGCCTCAGAATGCAGAGTCAGTCTACCCCTACCCCAGTGATGCTGATGGGGATGACATCAAATGCAAAAGAAGGCTCACTAACAAGCGGAAATCTTCCGCAGGTGAGTTGAGGTAGTTTCTATGGCTACTCTTTTTCAAAACAATTCATTTCAACTGAGCCAGCTTGTTTTATACAATATCATGCATTTTAGTCATTTAGCAGACGCCCTTATCCAGAGTGTCTTATAGGAGCAATTAGGGTTAAGTGCCTTGCTCAAGGGCACATCAACAGATCCCCCCCCCCCCCCCCCTTCATTTACTGGCCCAATGCTTTTAACCACTAGGATACCTGCCTTCATTGAAGTATCTCCAAGTTTGAGAAGACTATTCCTACACAGGGAATAGTTTTAATTTGGCTTCTAAGAGCTCTGTGAGTTGGGAGGCATTGTTGCAACACACCACTCAACAGTTTGGTATCCATTCAAACTAATTCAATTGGTCACCATGGTTACGGGTTTACAGAATATAGTTCCATCTCCTAAAATAAACCCCTCTCCCACCATGTCATGTTGACCTGTACTGTAGATTGTCCAAATGTTTTTGACAGATTATACCACAGATTATACCACATTAAAAGTATAGCAATTAATGTTATACATATTAAACCATATAATATCCTTCAAAGCATGCCAATGGATGTTCTCTCCTGTACTTACTATTTTCCTTCACATCTACTGACAGTTTCCCTCTCTGCTCACCTTCCCTCTGCTTCTGTAAAGGCAAAGTTGCAAGCACACAATGAAATATATAAAGTATCTTTATGGCAGCAATGCTCTAAGGCAGCAGCAGATCTGGCGGGGACCGTTTAGAGCGTGACACCTCCCTATTGTTTGATCTGCCGAGCTGCTGTCTCCCCTGCCTCCCAGAGGAGCTGTCTGTAACAAAGAACCCAGTGTTCCTCCAACACACACACGCATGCACGCACACAGACGCGCATGGATGCACCCACGCACACACACACACACACATAAGATCCTACACACACAGACACACTCACCCTGATTGCCCTCCTCCTTCCCCACAGGGACCCAGATCAAAGAGACGTCGGTGTTCTGCGATGGTGGTGAGCGGGAGAGGCAGCTCTACCCCTCCTCCCAGGCTGTAGCCACCATGGCAGAGGAGAAGAGAGACTCAGCGGAGGAGAGGGAGGAAGAAGAGGAGGAGGGGGAAGAGGAGAGGCCTCTGTGCTCGGGGGGGCAGGGTTACCCCTCGTTGAGGGACCACACCTTGGGACTAGGGCTGGGTGACGTTGTTCCGGACGCGCAGAGAGGCGGGGACAACGTGGAGAGGAACCAGTCTTATGAAGGTACAGTTGGAAGCCTCTAAAGATCCCAATGCTTTTAATGGCTAGGCCATTTTGGCTAGACCAAAAGCTGACACAGCTATTCAAATGAGCTCCACAAGCCTTAAAAGATCAGAAGAACAAATGATATCTTGCAATAACAACCTGGTAAAATAATGTCCATACCAGAAATAACCTTCAGTGAGTGTATGGGTAGCACAGCACCGAAGCCAGAGAGCACAAACCAACCAATGGTCACACGACAAGACATGTCCTTTCAAGCCATTTTCTACAGAATATTGAGTAACTGTACTGTAATTAATTTGGAAAAAGGAAATTACCCTGGGCCTCTGTGCAGGATGTCACACCTATTAAAAATCCAAACAAGGATTAGGGGTCATCGCCACGGCAACTACCATTATAAGAGGATTATAACAACCAACCAGGGTCATTGGTGTGGAAATGTAGGGTTTCGACTAAACTCTGTTAGGTATTTTCATTTACTGTGTATATACTGTTATTCAGTGGTACAAAATGCCTCGATGCTATTATTAAAGCAGAGTGCCTTGACCGAAACAGTATCTATTGTTGTACTGTTCTAGCACAGTGTTAAGGCATCATCTAAAACCAAGCAAAACAGGAAGTAAACTAGCTATAAAATAGAATAAAGCTCCTGGGGCCAGGAGTTTTTCCTGGTTAGGGAACATGTTCACGAAAAACTCCAGGCCCTACATGGTAAATCCTAGCACTGATCCCAGACCAGTTTTGTCTGGAGAGTAAGGAGACAGAAGGACTGATGAGGCTGGCTTCTTACAGGGCATAGGTTAATTTAAGACCTGGCACTCTTACAGGTTTGTGGAAAATCCTCTGTTTCATCCCTTGCCAATTTGCCACCAGATGCCAGCTCATTATCTTGTTGATGCCTGGTTGGCATTAGAGACGGCATGACCTATGGTGACCAGCTTGTGAAAGAGATCATGAGCTTAGCTTGTTTGTTTATGCTTTGTTTATCAGCCCTACACACCTATGGCACAGACACACACACCCACAGCCTCTTTCTCTACTCCCCCAAACACGAGTTTCACAAATAACTCTCTCTCTAACATAGACTACTTTCATTGTAAAATCCTCAACTACTTCTTTAATATGTTAAGATCAATGGTGTGGTAAAAATGATTAAAACTGCCTCGACATGCACCAATCCACTGCAACAATAACAACTGGCTAAATTAAATGACACGTTTCTATTTGCGTTTCCAGGGAATTGCGCTCCGCGATGAACATTCCTGTCAGCATGTGGTGATTTGAGAGTAATATGCTGTAATTCCGTTCTTAAGCGGATGACGATGATTCCTGGTTTGAGTAAGAGGCAGGCAGTGTTGCCGGCTGGATATTGATTCCTGTAATCACCCCAGCATGGAGGCACTATAAATGGTAGCTTCTGCTCTTGACGTCTTTCATTACTGTAAAAGCTATCTTCCAAGCATGATCAACTCAATCACTTCAGTGCTTCGGTCGTCACTAGTTACCACAGCCACAAATTCATAAACACCGCCTATTTCTACAATTTCTCTACTTAAAATGTGATTTTAAACATAACCTTAACCCTAACCACACTGCTAACATTATGCCTAACCTTAAATTAAGACCAAAAAGCTAATTTTTGTTTTCATGAATTTTTACGAGATAGTCCATTTTTACTTTGTGACTGTGGTTTCTAGTGACAACCCAGTGTTTCTCTAGCCTAGTACTGGGTTAAGGTTAGTGTACATGTTTGTTCTAGCCCAGCACTAACACATCTACATATCTAGCCATTGGTTAGTTGAATTGATTGTTTTACTGCTGGGCTAGAACAAACATGTGCAACCTTTGGGGTACACGAGGACTGGAATTTGAATCAACAAATGTGCACATTTTAATTCTAGTCCTGCACTTACACACCTGATTTAAGAATCAAGGGCTGGATGATTGTGGTATTCATTTCTATATCAGGTTTGCTAGTGCTGGGCTAGAACAAAACTGTGCACCCCTGTGGGTCCACAGTACTAGGATTGAAGAACATTGTTGGCATTATAGCGATATAACACTGTGGCAGGCATCTATCAGGTATGTTCTATTCCTATCGACACCCACTCAGTAGCAGTGAAAGACTAGACCAACTTTTTTGTGCCTGAGGGAGAAATGATTGTGGACACAGTGCTGCTATTACAGTTTCTAAAGGCCAGGTAACAATGTGAGTGAGAGAGTGACTGATGCTATAACTGCTGGTTATAGTGGGGCCTAATGTGCCCATTGATCAATTAAATGGTAGCCTTTGACAGGACTGGTGTGGATGAGGGATAGCTATCTAGTCAGTGTTAGTGGCTAGTGCTCCGAACCTTCTCAAACAACTACGGTCATCAGACAATATTGTTGTCTGGCAAAGGCCTGTGAATCATACCTAACTAAAAAGGATTCAATGTTCTGTGGGAAATGACTAGTGCTGTGATTTGGTTGTTTCATAGGTTGATAATGGTTAGTATATAAATGTATTTGTGCATATGTGTGTCTAGACCTGTGTGTGGAGGAGTGGGCGTGCGTGAGGCCCAGGGAAGTGCTGGAGAAGTTGGCCCAGGCCCAGGATGCCCGAAGTGGGGTTGGGGAGGAGGACAGTGAGCCGGACATCACCTACGGAGAGGTGGAGCAACGTCTGGACCTGCTGCAAGAGCACCTAAACAGGTGAGTGGAAGGGGAGAGGCGAAATTGTGATCGTAATTCACCATAAAAAAACGGAAGTTTAACCAAGGCGTTCTGGTGGTAAACAGGACTAAACCATCCTCAAATAACCCCAGCCAAACCATCACTACATCCCATTTCACTATAGACTAGATTCACAGCAAGGTTTTTACAGTACACATCCACAGCAAGGTTTACCATACACATCCACAGTCCACTATATCACACAGAGAGTTGACTTCTGCATATGTTCTGCATGGAATGGATCCAGCTGCTACAGACAGCATCGCCTATTTTTAGCTGACGCCCGTGAGACGCAATCGCAACACAAAGACAGCAGACGTCACGGCAGAGTTTGGAGGAGAGGGGTGGGAGGTAGTACGGGGCAACAGGAGACTGAGGGAGGGGTCACAAAGCCCAAAGTGGGTGGACTCAGTCAGTCCGTCTCTTTATCTTGTTATCTCTCTCTCTCTCTATATATATACGTTCCGTCTATATATAGCCTATGCTCTCTTTCTCTCACTTTTTTTTCTCTCTCTACTGTATCTTCCCTCTCTCTTTCCCTCCTCCCACTGGAAGTGGCGGTTACAGACTGGCCACCTCAGGCTCTTTGCAGGCATACGTCGCTCTCATTTCTCCTTCTTTAGGGAGGTAATGGGCAGACGCCTGGCCACTCAACAGACATGGCCGCCACACTACCCTGCCTCATCTAGCTGGAGCACGCCTGCCGGGGGTGTTGATCGGCTCAGATTGTCTCACAGCTCAACAGCAACTGTGACAAACACTGGCTTGTTCTCGGTCCGCAGTGCTCTGAAGGCAGTATGGGTGTGTCTTTTCTAGATACAGTATGCAGGTCTATGTGTTTTTCTCATTGGAAATAAATAAATTAAAGTGATATATTTAAATATTGGCTTTTCGATACCTTGAAGGTGTTGTATGCAAAACTGGAGAAAAATCAAGAAATTATTATTCACAAAATAGAGAAACACACATAAAAAGAAATTGTGATGAAAAAAGGTCTGAAACAGATAAAGGTGTGCTATAATACAGGTATGCTGCCCTAGTGTCTTCTCTGAATTGTATGGGTTGGGGCTCCCTCTGGTGTTTGCATTGAGTATTACTGACTGCGCTCTCCCAACACAACCCCAGACACATGCATAAAACAAAACCTAGCTAAAGCTAATACATAGCTAATACATCAATGACCTATTTTAAGATGTTCAAACTTTTACATAAATCACGCATTGACGCCAATGGCAGATTTGTTTTCAAAAATGTGAGTGATGCATGTGGATCTCAAGCTAGGACCCACCCCTGACGCTGTCTCCCTGGCTCTCCCCACCCACCATCCAGGCTGGAGTCCCAGATGATGTCAGACATCAAGGCCATCCTCCAGCTGCTGCAGAGGCAGATCACCGTGGTTCCCCCGGCCTACAGCATCGTCACCTCCAGTCCAAAGTACCAGAGGCCTGCCATCAGGGTGCAGCCTGTTTCTGCCATCAGGATCACAGAGCCTCAACACAGCCTCAACCCTGCACCACCACAGGTATACTGAACCAGCCCAGGTGAACAAATACAGTCTACACTAGCCCTCAGAGCTATATACTGTTTTATACATAATGGCTCTGTGTATACTGGCTAGGCACATTACACTCCCTGTCTATATACTGGTCTATAGGTGCATTATCCCTGTCTGTTCTGTATACTGACAGATGGTTACATTATCCCTATGTGTGTATTGGACACTACAGAAGTCAATATCCCTGCCTGAAGTTGTTTGTTCTCAGTTTGCTGACCAGCCTGGTCTCAGAGCAAAACGTATTATATTTTACTAAAATCCATTCCACTCCATTTAGTGTGATGTGTTACATTACACTGACTAGACGTAACATAGTAAACGTAAATCGCATGTTCACTAACCCTTCCCCTAACCCTATAACCTAACCCGAACCCCTAACCTAACGTAGCATATCATACTAAAGCAGTCAAACGTAATATATCATACTAAACGTGTCAAATGCGATCAAGAAATAGGATACTATACATCATACAATTCTTATTATATTGTACGACCGTTATTACATTGCTCGGCCAATGTAATGTAACCTAACGTTAAGAAACATATCATACTAAATGGAGTGGCACAGATTTAAAAATATATATATTTTGCTCTGAGACCAGGTTGTGCTTACTGCTTCACAGAATCCTGAGACGGAGAAGCCCCTGAACAAATCCAAAGAAACCATGTCAGGCCAGGGTCCCACGGAAATGCCCCCGGAAGAGGACCTCAGGGCGGGACTGCTAGAGAAGGACACAGAGCCCAGACACATACAAAACAAAATTGACTCTCCGGAGCAACAACAACAACCTAGAGCCCTCTTCCCCTCCGCCAGACAAGCCTCGCTCCCCGACGCATCACCTGAAAATTCTGAAACGTCAGGACTCCACAGGCCGGCATCCGATCCTGGGCTTCTGGGAAAGTAGGCCCTTTCGCCTGCCTGCGCCCCTCTTTCTCACTACGGAAAACTAGGGCTTCTCTCAAAGTTTGACTCAGGGTCTTAGAAGGAGACTGTATATGCAAGGAATACTGGCAACTTTCTTCCATTCCTTTTCCAATATTTTCTGCCGGTCTCCGATTTAGATGTATTATAAAGTACATTTATACAGAGGTATTTATACCGTATATTATTGATATATGTAATTATCTACCATGTACATATTTCAGATGTAACACTGCCAGCAACACAAAAGGCACCTAACATGCTTGTTCTTCCAAGAGAGAGAAATGCATGTTTTGGAAGTGTTTTTCTGTTGCATGTTCAAAACACAACACATCTCATGCACTGTCATGGTGTGAGGTCGGCATGCTTTCAGAGTAATGAGTATCCGTTTTATAATTATTCCCAATCGATGGGGACAAAGCTACTTGAAACTCTCTTTCAAAGGCATTTTCAATCTGAAAATAAGTGTGCCGTTTTAAACTCATCGTGTTAATGACCTTATCAAACAGACACCATGTAATGTATTTGGCTAATTAACAATCTCCAGGCCCGACATTATATATAATAATATTTCATCATATATTGTGCCTAAGTACCTACCGTCAACAAAAAGTCATCTGATCATAAGAGACAAAGAACCACTATATAAAATACATCTTCTATTAGATTATAAATACACAGATATGCAAATGAATAGGATTTAAATGGTTTGGAAAGCTCTTATACAAAAGTGTCCCTTACATTGCTAAAGCATTCCTGAGAGAGATTATTTGTAATCACTTTGCACCACAAGTCTCTTTCATGGGGCCATGAAAGCAATAATGATAACATTAAAACATTCATTTACACACAATAATATACATATTTGATTAATGCCTAGAAATGAACACGGGTAGATGCCCAAAAGTCAAATGTGCTCTTAAAAACTTGTACGGCATGAATTAAACAGAAACTAAAGGACTGTAATTTACAAAAGGGATACTTATCCACTTGATGTAGCTACTTTCCTCCCTGAATATAATGTTTTACTATTGAAAATATTGTCCAAAAATAATTTGATGGGAAGTGTATGCATATTTATGAACTGTAAAAATATGTTTTTTAGGTATTGTATTAAAAACGATTTACTTCTGTAACCACACACACAGAGGCATGAACAGGGTGAATAACGTTTATATGTCATATATGTAATCGATGTGCTGGATCATTTCTCTCTTGAAAGGGCCTGCACTTAACGAAATGCATATCATTGTATAAAAGGAGTGGTAACCCAACATTAAATGTTCAGATGTAGAAAACTACAATGAATAGCAACTGTCTAAAGCTAAATTGCTCAGATGTATGTTATTTAAATTGTAATAAGAGGAATCAGGCCAAATTCTATTTCATTTTACTAACTATAAAGTAGTTAAATGTTACCAATTATTTAAAAGGTACAGTAGACATAGCAGTTTGACATCATACAAACATCCTAGTTTCAGAAATCAACAACATTGTAATCTGCCACTATTGTCTATTGCCAATCACGCAAAGGAAGAGCCAATAGTAGCAGTTTGACAGATTTGATTCTGTTGTTGATGTCTATAAGCAGGAAGTAAACCCGCTGAGTCTACCTTTAATTGATACCTTTCATAAGTACTGTACCCCACAATCTTTATATGCTCCAACTCTACTTTCCACGCATGGTTAGGGGCTTCCATTTATATTCCAAGAAAACTGATTTTATTACTATTTCTAGCCAAGTGACAAAATCAATGCTGAGACGGTGTCAGAAACCGACAACGTAGAGATTCAGGCCGAGCTAGCAGCTTAGCCCTCGTTAGCCTTAGCTTTACTAGCCTACATTAGCCTTCACAAATGTCCTAAACACATTTATTCAGCTGAATAATATGCATTCAACAGTCAGCAATGTAAATGTATTGAATATGGACGAATTCTGCATGTCACAAATGAATTAGTCATTTTAGTTTTATGACTTATTTTACACAAACACACTCAGTCAGATGTGTGATATTGCATGGATCAACATCAACTGGCAATTTGTTTTAACAGATTTCAAAACAACGTGTTTGTGATTTATCATGAAGGGGAGAGTTGGTGTTATAAAATGATAAATCATTGTAATAAATACACCCTATTTTTCTATAAGAGAAGAACACTTAACTTTCCATGATTTTAAAATGTTTTATGTGTTTTGGTTCAATTGTTTATCAGCCCAAGAAGTGAGTGAGATGCATTATGAAGAACACATATCACTCTCCCATATGTAGCAATTAACAGATATACTTATAGCATTGTAGTCAGGGCAAATGGAGTCTAGGGAAGTCATATCCATTGGGAATACTATAGCTATGCATGTTTTGTAGCAGTACTTAGTTGGGTTTGAATTAAAGGCAGACTCAGCAATATGACATCATCTAATTGCTGAGTCTACCTTTAATTTCAGATTTCACCGGCCCTATCCTACGATTTGTGCCCACACACAGCTATAAGCCTTTTCGGAGGGCACAGGTCTTTTGCTGCATGTCATTGTAATGCCAGAGTGGCCACGACTACTCAATCTCAGTTTTAAAACCCACCACAGATGGGCTGAAACCTTCGTAACCCTGACAAAACAAGCCAAGGTGTTTCTAGTATAAGCTTTCCAGAGCACAGATACTATATAAAGTAACTGAAACAAGACATGTCCAATGCCTGAAGAGTGCCCCACTGAACTTTTCATAGAGTGCAAACTTTTGCACAAAAATTAAAAAATCTAGTGCTGTTCACAATTGTTTTTATTCATTTTTGTAATGTTTGCCACTGTATTTTATACAATGCAACACTTAACAGCTAATATGAATGTTTCTGTCCTTGAATATACTGTATTTAAAGAAATGTAATATATTGTGTAGATATATTGATGAAAAACATTTGTGCAATTATATAAATTAATAAACAGAATGCATACGGACTACAAAATGAGTTTATTGTGTTGTGAATAACACCAATATCACTGATGAATGCCCCAAAGGTCATGAAGTACTATTAACTACATGTCGTCTGATAAATATTTCTCCCTGAACTATGAAAATGCAGGTTATCACAAAATAATTGTTGACATAATTGTTAGTGGTAGTTAATGCATGCTTTTCTTTGCTAAGGAATAACAGTGCATGTTTACCACAGTGCGGGTTATTGATATAGTTTTGGATGCCCTAATGTTTGATTAATTTGCTTATTATATGTTAGGCCACATTTTATTCAAATCAAGAGATGCATATAGAATTGTATTAGACAAATTTTTTGACAAGTTATCTTAAAAAATGTAAAGCCAGCATAACTGTATATTTGTAATAAAAATATGATATATCTATACTTTAAAATGTATGGAGTGTTTAATGTAAAATTAATTCACACCTTTTATATAGTGGTTATAAAACAATATAGTGGTTATAAAACTGAACATATACAGTGATGGGGATGAATATGGGAACCGTATGATCTGAGATTGTAATGGCACAAAATAAATCATCGTAAAGATCAGTAACATCTTTGCTATCCCTTTTGTTAGAATCTACCAGTCAGTTAGCAACAGAATTTACAACAAGCAGATACATTTAGAAACACGCCATTTGATATCTGGCAAATCTGCACATTCTTGCATAGCGTACAAGAAAGGCAGAGATTATGGCAAGCAAACAAGCAGTTTCTGTTGTAACCGCTTTCCCCATTTTAAGTTGGTTATGGGACTCAGTCTAAGAACACTTGGCTAATATTGATTGGTGCCTTTCCATTATTTAGGGGAAGTGGTCAGCGAGCCCCAGACCACCGGTTGAAGGGTCCCTCTCTCTGGTTCCGGCACTCCAGCCTGGGATGGGCCGGGCCACACCACTCAGACGGACATTGTACACAGGATAAACTGCAGGTGGAAAATCAAGAGAAAATTAGCACATTTTGATGTAATTACTATAACTTGTATATCAATGATGTCGCTCTTGCTGCTGGTGATGCTCGGATCCACCTCTATGCGGACGACACCATTTTGTATACATCTGGCCCTTCATTGGACACTGTGTTAACAAACCTCCAAACAGGCTTCAACGCCATACAACACTCCTTCCGTAGCCTCCAACTGCTCTTAAACACTAGTAAAACTAAATGCATGCTCTTCAACCGAACGCTGCTTGCACCCGCCCACCCGACTAGAATCACTACTCTCGGCGGGTCTGACCTGGAGTATGTGGACAACTACAAATACCTAGGTGTCTGGTTAGACTGTAAACTCTCCTACCAGACTCACATTAAGCATCTCCAATCCAAAGTTAAATCTAGAATCGGCTTCCAATTTCACAACAAAGCCTCCTTCACTCATGCTGCCAAATATGCCCTCGTAAAACTGACTATCCTACCGATCCTTGACTTCGGCGATGTCATTTACAAAATAGCCTCCAACACTCTACTTAGCAAATTGGATGTAGTCTATCACAGTGCCATCCGTTTTGTCACCAAAGCCCCATATACTACCCACCATTGTGACCTGTACGCTCTTGTTGGCTGGTCCTCACTACATATTCGTCGCCAAACCCACTGGCTCCAGGTCATCTATAAATCACTGCTAGGCAAATCCCCATCTTATCTTAGCTCACTGGTCACCATAGCAACACCCACCCGTAGTCTGCGCTCCAGCAGGTATATCTCACTGGTCATCCCCAAAGCCAACACCTCCTTTGGCCGCCATTCCTTCCAGTTCTCTGCTGCCAATGACTGGAACAAACTGCAAAAATCTCTGAAGCTGGAGACACTTATCTCCCTCACTAACTTTAAGCATCAGTTGTCAGAGCAGCTTACCGATCACTGCACCTGCACACAGCCATTCTGAAATGAGCCCATTCAACTACCTCATCCCCATATTGTTATTTATTTTGCTAATTTGCACCCCAGTATCTCTATTTGCACACCATCTTTTGCACATCTATCATTCCAGTGTTAATACGAAATTGTAACTATTTTGCACTATGGCCTATTTATTACCTTACCTCCATAATTTACTACATTCGCACACACTATATATATTTTCTGTTGTATTTTTGACTTTATGTTTTGTTTTACCCCATATGTAACTCTGTGTTGTTGTTTTTAATCGCACTGCTTTGCTTTATCTTGGCCAGGTCGCAGTTGTAAATGAGAACTTGTTCTCAACTGGCTTACCTGGTTAAATAAAGGTGAAATAAAATAAAAATAAATAAAAACTTGCATGTTAGGACAGGCTATTGGGAATCACATTACAGGCTGGGGAATGAGAGAGAGGAAAACTGGGTTGTGTTCATCAGGGCACACGGTAATGTTTAAAAATGAAACAGAAAACAAACATGTGTTCAGATAGTACTGTACCTCCCCGTTTCAAAGTGTTTTGTCCGTTTTGTGCCTACTGAACACGGCCCTGAATTGCACACTTACGTCATCGTATTGGAAGTTGACAGCCCCCTGCTGCATCTGGTCTCTCCTCCTGAAGCTCTCTGTGGAGACACATAGTAAAGATGGTGGCGTATTGAGGTGAGATTTGAATGCCATTCATTGGACTACAATACCCTGCGAGACAGTCACTGTGTTAATGAGCCTACAAATGCACATACACAAAAGAGACCAGGACAAAGCACAAGACAGAGAACACCCCAGTAGATAATGGATTGGAATAAAAGGTTAGTGAATGACAGAATGTATGTTAGTTTATAATAAACCCATAGCTCTGGATTGTGAGGAAATGTGAAATGCTCTGTTTAATAAAAACAACTGAAGTTAAACATTTGCAGCCTCCAAGTCAGCATCCTACCTGTGAGGGCGCGAAGCTTCACAGCACATGCCACATAGTCGTCAAAGTAGATTCGGCCAGCCTTGCTGTAGCGCTTGATGATAGCGTTCAGAGCTTGTGGGCTGATCATGTAGCCTGCAGTAACAGACCACAACATGCATTCAATTATACATAAGCCAACGTAGTATTAGGATTCATCCATAGTGACCACTGCATTTAGTTGACAATGGTCATAAACACCAGCCCTTTTCCTATTGTCCATCTACTTTGTAGCAAGAAGGGTCTCTCGGACCAATACCTTGTAATTATGTCCATCTACCCCAAAATTATAATTATTGTAGGAGTCTATCATCCATGGCTTAAATAATTTAAAGAAGTCAAACCTCTCAACCCCTTCGGAAGCTGCATCTGAACCAGGCTCTGGAACGCTGCCCCTCTTTGGATGGCAGAATGGACTAT
This sequence comes from Coregonus lavaretus, assembly GCF_964263955.1. NCBI lineage: Eukaryota > Metazoa > Chordata > Actinopteri > Salmoniformes > Salmonidae > Coregonus > Coregonus lavaretus. Next base: position 54,653 of record NW_028161527.1, on the reverse strand, counting down.
CCCATGTCATCATCCTATCAGAATGAACTATCCCATATCATTAGCCTATCAGAGCACTGACTCACCCATTGCGGAGATGGCCTGGCTCATCTCATGGGGTTCCACCGTGCCACTCCGGTCCTGGTCGAACATCATGAAGTTCTGCTTCCAGCCACTCAGGGCAGCAAACAGCTCCTTGAACTCATTGAAGCCCAGCTTTCCGGTCATGTCTCTCTGGTGGGTGGTTAGTTAAGGGTTAACTCTGTTCATTAGGTAAAGAGAAACTAAAAACGGCCCTGTGAGCTGGTCGCACACAGGATATGATGAGCTGTGGTAAATGTGGGAGAACCTGACCTTTCTGCAACTGAATAAATTCCATAAGTAACCCTCTGTCTCAATATAGCCCACTTACACACGTATCATGTGTTTATTCTGAAGAAAATAAATGATATAGAACATCCCAAACAGCAAATGCTGAATGTTGTAAAGTATATTACTGTACATAAGAAGCATGAACATGTTCAGAGAGAAACAGGACTAGAATGTTCCTATACCTCTGAAAATGGAGCTACAGGCATGACGCAAATGGAGCATGAGGCAAGTTCCCTCTTGCAAATGTATTGGCAAATACATACTGAATGGGACCCACTAGACTAGGCCTTGTATAAGACAGTCAAATATACTGCAACCAGGAAGTAATTTAGGGGAATTAAAATGAATCATCCCCGACCACCTACTCCTTAAAGCTTTCACACCTCTACAACTGTTAAAAGAGAAGGATGAACTCAGCACTGACACATTAGGTTTATTCATTCATTCATTAACATTTATGACTGCTATTCATTTTCACCAGCAAGTCAAAGTGGCAAAGTGCACTACCAAGCAAACTTTGATGACACTGGACAGAGGCCGAGTCCAAGAGATTCATTGCTATAGAAAGGATACATCCAGCATTGCGATCATGATTCGACATGTCTCCAAACTGAAGGCTGTTGGAGAAGAGAAACTATGATCACACAATGAAAAACGTACATAAAATATGACAATACCAATCACAAAACCTGTGACGAATCTTTGTAAAGACTATATTAAACGTGGGATACTCAAATCATAAAACACATACATCATCATGAAATCGGATCATATCTGACCACAAAGTGAACCTTGACCATGGGACTGGGTGTAAACTTACGAGTATAGGTGCCACTGATACCAGTCTGTGTAAGACATCTCTGAAGCTCCTCTGCATCAATCTCCCCATCCTGCACAGAGGAATATCACTGTAAGATCACTCTCCAACAAAGGCTTATCATTACTGTGCAGTGAATGTCATATTTGATATATTTAAAAAAAACACTTGAATGTCTTGACTTTATGGTGTAACCATGACACACATTATCACATGGAATCATGCATGTACCAGTAATATTGCATTCTATCCAAAGAGCAATATTTACTATCTATGATCATGAAATTAAAAGCATTGATCACTCACCTGTCCTGCTATGGTAGTAAAGTACCCCCACATGGGGTCGTTAACAGGCTGCTGAGGAGGAGCACCAAAGGTCCCTGGGTAGCCTCCACCATTCTGGGGGTAGCCTGCCTGGGGTGGGCCTCCCATGGGTCCACCCTGCATGGGCATACCCTGGAGTGGCATGCCTTGCATTGGTCCTCCATACTGACAGGAAAAGGAGAGCACAGTCATCAAGTAACAGGGCTTAAGGAAAACTTCTCAAAAATGACTAATTCAATATAAACAGATTGGAGCGCTCTAAAAAACAAGCAGAGATATACAGTGCCTTTATTAAGTATTCATACCCCTTAACTTTTTCCAAATTTGGTTGTGTTACAGTCTGAATTTAACATTGATTAAATTGAGATTTTGTGTCACTGATCCAACACACAGTACCCCATAATGTCAAAGTGGAATTTTGTTTGTAAAAAATGTTTGAAGTTAATAAAAAACATAAAGCTGAAATGTTTTGAGTCAATAAGTATTCAACCCCTTTGCTATGGCATGCCTAAGTAAGTTCAGGAGTGAAAATGTGCTTAACAAATCGCATAATAAGTTGCATGGACTCATTCCGTGTTCCATAATAGTGGTTAACATGATTTTTGAATAACTACCCCATCTCTGTACCCCACACATACAAGTATCTGTAAGGTCCCTCAATCGAGTAATGCATTTCAAGCACATATTCAACAACAAAGACCAGGGAGGTTTTTCAATGACTCGCAAAGAAGGGCACCGATTGGTAGATGGGTAAACATAAAAAATAAAGCAGCTGCTGAATATCCCTTTGAGCATGGTAAAGTTATTAAATTAGGCTTTTGATGGTGTATCAATACACCCATTCACCACAAATATATAGGTGTCCATCCTAACTGAATTGCCAGAGAGGAAGGAAACTGCTCAGGGATTTCACAGTGAGGCCAATGGTGATTTTAAAACAGTTACAGAGTTGAATGGTTGTGATATGAGAAAACTGAGGATGGATCAACAACATTGTAGTTACGCCACAATACTAACCTAAATGACAAAGTGAAAAGAAGGACGCCTCTACAGAATAAGTTTTTTTTTTTTTGGATAAATAGAAACAGGTATAAGCATAGGCAAAATCTTAGAGGAAAACCTGGTTCAGTCTGCTTTCCAACAGACACCGGGAGGCAAATTCACCTTTCAGCAGGACAATAACCTAAAACACAAGGCCAAATCTACACTGAAGTCGCTTACCAAGACGACATTGAATGTTCCTGAGTGGCCTAGTTACAGTTTTGACTTAAAAATCAGCTTGAAAATCTATGGCAAGACTTGAAAATGCCTGTCTCGCAATGAACAACAATCAACTTGACAGACCTTGAAGAATCTTTTAAGAATAATGGGCAAATATTGTACAATCCAGGTGTGCAAAGCTCTTAGAGACTTACCCAAAAAGACTCACAGCTGTAATCGCCACCAAAGGTGCTTCTATAAAGTATTGACTCAGGGGTGTGAATACTTATGTAAATGAGATGTTTCTGCATTTCATTATCAATACATTTGCAAAAATGTCTAAAGACATGTTTTTAATTTGTCGTTATGGTGTATTGTGTATAGATGGGTGAAACTTTTTTTTTATACATTTTGAATTCCGTCTGTAACACCAAAATGTGGAATATGTCAAGGGGCATGAATACTTTCTGAAGGCACAGTAGATGTTCTTACACTCAGGCTTTATGCCATGATGGGAAGCAAACAGGTATACTATTACTGACGTTTGGACGTCACATGACTTCTTTCTCAGAGAGTACAGTCATACTTATACGATGTTGTCAAGTGATTGTTTACAATGGAGTCATGTGCATTAACTCCAGTTTCCTATTTCTAAATGTAGTGAGGATATTTTCACTGTCAATATAAGCAATATTAGCAGGTTGTGTACCTATTTCTAAATGTAGTGAGGATATTTTCACTGTCAATATTAGCAGGTTGTGGACCTATTTATAAATGTAGTGAGGATATTTTCACTGACAATATTAGCAGGTTGTGGACCTACTTCTAAATGTATTGAGGATATTTTCACTGACTATTAGCAGGGTGTGGACTAGCCCATGACTCCAATTCCACTGCGTTACATTGAGCCACTGGACGTCCCCTTTAACCTTGTGAGGAAAATGCCCGACGCTCCCCAAATGTTCTGTCTAAACGCAAATACACCTGGCACGTGACACAATTTTGTAAACATTTGGAACTTATCTTTCAAAAAAGTGAGAGAAAAAAATCAAATACTAAATATACACTTACGGTATGCAGTTTAGGAACGTTTCACCTGGCTGTATTTTCAAGAACACCACCTCCAACCGAGACTACACTTCCTCCCCTCCAATTTCTACTTCAAACATCTGCAATGGAGCATAACTGGGGAGGAAGTTTTGTACCTCAGCTGGGGGCTGTGTTTTGAAAATTCTGCCGGGTGCAACTTTGCTAAACTGCGTACAGTAAGTCTATCTTTTGTATTTGAAAGATTGTTTCTCCCGATGTGAAAGTTAAGTTCCAAAGGTTTCCAAAACCGGATCGCAAGCAAGGATTATTAATGTTTCTAAGCGTTAAAACAGAGCGTTGGGATTGTAGTTAATTGATCCAGCTGAGGTCCATATGTTCAATTGAGAACTCAAGGTCTGGGTATAGGCCTACCCCCCCTTGTGTTCTCGAGGGCTAGGTGTAGACATCCATGCTGTCAATGCAGTGACCATGACAGAAGAATAACACGCATACCATTTCCCCAAATGGGAGAAGTTGAGCTGTTGGCCACGCTAGTGGGGTTGACACAGTGTATGTAGCCAAGAATAGGCTACTAACTACAGACAGGCTACTGTAACTAGTTAGCCTAAATAGCCACCTACCTAGTAGTGTATTTATAGAGGGTGATTTGAAACTACAGCATTAAGTGCTTCTAAAGACTTACACAATACCAGTTGGCCAAATTCAATTGTTACTCCAAAATAAACAAGGCAACAGTAAACATGTCGTCCCCCAAGAATGATGCAACACCCCCCTTGGGCCAATTGAGATATTGCGAGTGACTAACACATTTCAGTTAACCTATACGGGATCGGTGTCCCGTATACGGGACGATTGAGCTAACGTGCGCTAATGTGATTAGCAAACTTTCCAGGACATAGACATGTCTTAGCTGGGCAGAAAGCTTAAATTATTGTTAATCTAACTGCACTGTCCAATTTACAGTAGCTATTACAGTGAAAAAATACCATGCTATTGTTTGAGGAGAGTGCACAACAACAACAAAATTATCACGGCAACTGGTTTGATACATTCACCTCTGAAGGTAAATAATGTACTTACATTTAGTAATCTTGCTCTGATTTGTCATCCTAAGGGTCCCAGAGATAAAAATGTAGCATAGTTTTGTTTGATAAAATCAATTTTTATATTCAAATGTAGGAACTGGGTTCTACTGTTTGAACCCCTGCTGTCTCTGGCTCCACACCCACCCAGCCCGGCCATCAAGTTGTGTGAAAGTTAGTGTATAAGCTAATGATCCATCATGTATGACATCCCTGGGAGTGTGTAAATGTACATTTTGTATTACCATATCATTTTTGTATGTTCTCTATAGTTATGTACTTGAATATGTATCAATTGACCAAATCGGCACATTTGGCCAGACTTGATACAAAATAGTCCAGTATTACAATGCTTCACTGGATCAATCTGAAACTTTGCACACACACTGCTGCCATCTAGTGGCCACAATCTAAATTGCGCCTAAACTGCAATAATATATTGTGGCCTTTCTCTTCCATTTCAAAGATTTTTGTTTGTATTATCTTTTACCAGATCTAATGTGTTATATTCTCCTACATTAATTTCACATTTCCAAACTTCAAAGTGTTTCCTTTCAAATGGTATCAAGAATATGCATATCCTTGCTTCAGGTCCTGAGCTACAGGCAGTTAGATTTGGGTATGTCATTTTAGGCGAAAATTGAAAAAAAGGGTCCGATCCTTAAGACGTTAATTACTTTATCTCCCACCATTCAGTGTAATTTTGTAAATACCGCATCTCAATGACAAGACGCATCATTCATCCAAGTTTCGTCAAAATCGGCCCAATGCTGTCTGTGATATCGCGTGTGACTAACGTAAGAACGAACATATGGAGACAGATCCAGTCCCCTCCCCTATAGTTCATCGTGGGGGGCAATAACTATTTATATGAAAACTGAATCCTTAACCAGGAACTAGCGACTGAACTAAGTAGCTAGAACTGAGGGCAATATCAACTTTCTTTCTTAACCAAGCTATAGCCTATTTGCCAAAATGACTGTGTGTAGAAAGATGCGCAACCGTTCAATGTCGATTTGTAACGATTTTGCTTACAACTGACCATGTTACAATGTTTCATAATAACAAAGATACATTTTAGGAGTCTTATCTGAGCACTCCCTTTATCGGAAATGGAATAGGCCAAACTCCTGATTTATGTTGGCTACTGTAAAATCACAGTCAAAAGAACACACGAAGCGTTTACTCACCCCGCCATATCCTGGATAAGCCATATGTGCACTATGAATAATTGCCACAAAACGAATCGATGCACTGAAATGTTTCGATGTCAAAAGTCAGTAAATGCAAAACAGAACCTGTTACTTGACACTGCGACAACGACATGTGTACATAATTTCCGGTCGTCACTAGTTACTACAGCCACAATATCATAAACCCCGCCCAGTTCTACAATTTATATTCTTAAAATGTGATTTTAAACCTAACCTTAATCTTAACCACACTGCTAACCTTGTGCATAACCCTAACCTTAAATTAAGACCAAACATCTAATTTCCATACATTTTTACGATATAGCCAACGTTGACTTTGTGGCTGTGCTATCTAGTGGACACCATAATTTCCGAGAAAGTGTTGCGAGAAGGCGGAAGTCCGAATGTGCTAATTGATTGATAGTGAAGATAGTCAATGACGAAGCTCACAGCAGCCAATTAGCTTCAGCAGCATTATTGGTACTCGACTGAGCATTTACACTTGAGTCATTTAGCAGACGCTCGTATCCAGAGCGACTTACAGGAGCAATTAGGGTTAAGTGCCTTGCTCAAGGGCACATTTTTTTCACCTAGTCGACTCGGGGATTAGAACCAGCGACCTTTCGGTTACTGGCACAACGCTCTTAACCACTAAGCTACCTGCCGCCACAGTAGGTAGGCCTGCTAGTTATTCAAATAGAATAGAATAGAGTAGAAGTCATCCAAAGAGGAATGTTCATGTTCACAGGCTCCAAACAACAATCACTCAGAAATTGACATATTGTTATTGAAGCCAATAACGCTGAATTATTTCAACATCCAAAGAGTGAAATGAAGATGGTGAGGTTGTCTTGAATAAGGCTCGTAAAAATGGAAAAGCTATCAGATACTTATTTTTTCCTAAACAATAATCTGATCAAAAATTTACAAGGGCTGACTGGCCTTTAATTAATAAGCATTTACATTCCCCAATAAGAACTACAGACTCAAAAATACCACTATCTTCTTTACGCAATAGTCAATAGCCACCACAAGAGGGTACCCAAGATGCAGCTTTTAAGGCCATTTCATTAGGCTACTAAAACCAGAAGCTTCACACCTTGCAAAGTTGACAATCCCCACAAGAGATTACATTATAATTTTTTTTATTACAAAAACATAATAGTACTACAACACATTTGACTAGAATAAAACACATATTAAAGCTGCATGCAATATGTAACTTTTTGGCTGACCTGACCAGATTCACATAGAGATGTGAGTTATTGATCTGTCATTCTCATTGAAAGCAAGTCTAAGAGGCGGTAGATCTCTTCTATGTGCGCTATTTCTATGCCTCCCGTGCTTATGTTTAGTTTTTGCATCTTTTACTTTCGGGTTTATACACCAGCTTGAAACAGCTGAAAATACAATATTTTTGGTATAGCGGTTTAGATGGTACAATGATTCCTTACAGTATACTTGCGTGTTTTGTCACATAAATTGAAATTAGGCAAACTATTAGAATTTTAGCAACCAGGAAATGGCAGAGCGATTTCTGCATAGTCCATCTTTAAAGCATTTCTACAGGTATCAGACATGCCAACATATAGAGAGGCTTAGACAGACTATAGAGTACCACAGTATGAGTCTTAATACCCATAAAACCTAGCGGTCAAACAAGGAAATGTTCCAATCGTTTTTCCACCATTCATTTTTCCCATAGGGGATTTTAAAAACACTTAAAATAAGGGCTGTGTTTAGTGTAGTCTTACCTTGGTTTGACGTTTTGATAACCTTGTAAATCTCTCTTGGACAAGGTGACTTATCAATATATTCGGCTCTATTTACTCTCAGATAAATCTCAAGCCAAACATGTCTTTATCCTAGTGATCCAACATCCCAATGTCTCAGAGGAGCAAAAACACAATACATTTCATGGGTGTACAATTAGACTGTTTAAAAATAAGATAATTCTTTCAAAACCAAATGTTGACCAAATGATGAGAGGAATGTTTATGATCAAACAACCAGTATTGATATATACATTGATTAGACAGTAGACACCACCAGTAGACATTGATTAGACAGTAGACACCACCAGTAGACATTGATTAGACAGTAGACACCACCAGTAGACATTGATTAGAGAGTAGACACCACCAGTAGACATTGATTAGACAGTAGACACCACCAGTAGACATTGATTAGACAATAGACACCACCAGTAGACATTGATTAGACAGTAGACACCACCAGTAGACATTGATTAGACAGTAGACACCACCAGTAGACATTGATTAGAGAGTAGACACCACCAGTAGACATTGATTAGACAGTTGACACCACCAGTAGACATTGATTAGACAGTAGACACCACCAGTAGACATTGATTAGACAGTAGACACCACCAGTAGACATTGATTAGACAGAAGACACCACCAGTAGACATTGATTAGACAGTAGACACCACCAGTAGACATTTTACAACTGTCTGTCTGTAGTTACTATACTTTTTCATTCTTTCAGTCCCAGCTTACTGATAAACTATCACAGTCAGTGAAGGCTGGACGGTTCATAATAATGGCTGAAATGGCACGGAAATAGGAAACAGGACAGAACAGCCAGAGAGAGGAAAAAGCACCAGTATCAACCATGGCTTTATGGTATGATGTTGCGCCATAGTGCTCACTGTACTCCACTATATAACCCCTCCTCCCCCTTCCAGGAACTCCAATAAAACCTAAAACGTGTTCAAAGTGACACCTGGAAACAATTTCATTAGCCTTAACCGTGAATCTGAGAGTAGATAAATGATCAGATCCACGGTGTAATGCTGCTCGAACTATACTGCATCAGGCAAAAAGAGAGTGATCTATTTGTTTGCATAGGAAGTCCGGTCTGAGAGAACGAGAGCAGGACAGGCTGCTAGTGCTCAGGTCAATAAAGAAAGAAACTGATATTTGTTAAGCTTTTAACTGGCTTTTAGTCTTTATCTTCCGATGCTCATCACTTATGGACTCATCAGTGACCCTTCCACTAGTTATGGTACCTTTTCAGCCCATGTTACTGTATCCTTACTCATCAAGACAGCTATATAAGTTCTCTCTCTCTCAACAGCGTTTGCAGTGTGAAAAACAAAAGCTTTTTTTGCTTAGTTATTCTTGTAAAATTGCTTGTTTGTCTGTCTGTTGACATGTTGTAAAAGTTACCGTATTCCCTATCTATTTTTGAAGCCTTGTATACAAAGTCCATGAGATGGAGTAAGTCCTATGCAGACCAGTGATGTAGTGAAACTGGTTGAATCCGCCAATAACCAGAAGCATAAGTTCACAAGCTGGGGCCTCTGACATCATGATGATAATTGTGAGTCATGTAAAAAGCAGATGTGATGACAATGTCATAAAACCATTGGGAATAAAATATAGGGGGCTTTGTTGTTGACCTTGAAGTAAAGGCATTATATCACCACAGAAACTGGAATTAAGCTTTGAGAATCATTCCACCACCTTTGGTTGAGTTACAGTGACAATTCAATACATCTAAAATAGAAATATTCATAGGAAAGCAAACAATAAAAAAAAAAATTAAAAAAAATTACACTTAATATGTACACTCATATAGTTCTCACATATACTGTATCTGAATGTAGGCCTGTATTTGTTAACACACATCTGTTGAGATCCCACACGGCTTAAAGAGAGGAAGCTGACCTGAAACCCAAGGAGAAAGTTAATTAATAAGTCTGTAAATATAATTTATGGCCATGAGTATTGTAGAGTAGTGATAACCTTTTGACCCAATGTGCAGGGAGATGCTAGTGCATTAGCTGTAGCCCAACTTTGAAGTCAGTGTCATCCAATGCAGCTGTGAATAGGCTACATTGTTTTTATACCATTAGCAGTGAGACATGAAACATCAGCTTATTGTTGATATTCACTCAAGAGTCATATGTGACTAGCCTGCCCTCACAAAGACATATGCCTTACAAAATCCCCAAACAATTCCCTTCAAAAAAGAGAGAAAACATTTAGGCCTAATTGAGATTGAATGGAATTATAAAATAAATACTATAAATTCAGGGTCTGGATTTCGAAGTTAAAAAAATGGATGCCTATCGAATTTGTGTGGTGAAGGCTATTCTTGTTCTACAATGCTTTTCCCCAGCGCCTGTCTTTGTGGATGGTTTCATTGTGTATGAAATATGTGTATGGATGCAATCCGTTAATAGATTAGACAGTAAGTAAGCATCAACTTCTCCACAAAGACAGGCGCTGGGGAAAAGAATACACGTTTAAACTTCAAACTTTACTTTGGACTACGGAATTTTATTGCCCCTTCCTTTATAACCGACGTTGAGATAATATTTAACAGAAATTCTCTTGCGCATAACTTTATTTTGCACCAGTTACACTTCAACAGTTGAGTGGGTAACTTGTTTTCTGTCAATGTGGTTTTGAAGATAAACGGATTCACCACCTTCAAGTCGGCAGGATGGTAAACTTAAAAACTCAATGACAAGAATCTGTTGATAATACAACATAACATTTTGTTGAAAAATAAGTGTTGCATATCTAGATACCTCAAACAACTATTTCATTCATAACTTCTTTCGGTCATCCTATTCACCTTTGACAGAATTGCATAGGTAAGGTGGTGTTGGGACTTTTGGGGCTTGCTGTCGTCATCATCTTGATAGCAGTGCCCACAGCATTGTATCTGAACGGTGAGTGGTTCCACTTTCAATTGCTTTCAAGGACCCATTAAATTGTAGCCTACCATAACTGTAAAAAAAAAAAAAAATGTTCAGAATAAGTATTTTATTACTACAATAGAACATTGCATACACTGGATAATAATATTGTATTATTTTAACAGAACACTGCATAAAATAGACACTTTGACATAATGCATGTGCCATTCAAACATGTAGGCCTAGTGCTTTATTGCTTTAGAAATGCAGGACCTTGTTGCAATATCACATCGTATATGCAGGTACCACATTTGTATAACTTTATCCCATTAACATATTTAGTTCAGTTATAGCGGCTCTACAAACCCAGTCAAATGTATATTGTATATCTGTTACAACCTTGCAGTCCTCCTCCCAAGATCCATATCTATTTTTATCAAGACCTGTTTAATCATGTGTACATGCATTGTAATCTTGAGTCATTACAGTAGCCTATGACTTTTTCTCTTTTTCACTCATACATTCCTCCTAGTATACAGTATAGTATGAGAAATCAGTGAATGCTATCTTTGAGCCCCATGTTTCAGAGGAAAAAGTGAATGCTCAGAGGACGTTCACTCTCAGTGATGTCTTCAATAGTTCCATCAGGACCAGATCGTACAACATGCGCTGGATCTCAGGTAAAACACCCTAGAAGCCCAATCAATCAACTGTATGTAAATGAGTGGATGGCTGTTATGTTTAATCAAGTCAGTAATTGCGTGCCTGAAATGTATTATACAACACTCTAACCCTGGAAGGATGCACGTTTAGATACAAGTCAACAACACAACACTTTTATTATTATATTACAATGTTCCCATTACAAAATGATAAGAAACAATAAAAAATGATACTAGGCCAATATACTGTATCTATTCAAATGGCACACTTTCGCTTTATGTTAAATCATCAGTGCTGATATTTCATCTTAAACGTCAGTTAGTTCATTACTTTTAAACTCCTCTTTCCCCTCCCCATAGACCATGAGTATCTGCATAAAAAAGACGACTCCATCTTCCTTCACAACCTGATTACGGGAAACAACTCAGAATTCCTGAGCAGCATCACATTTGTAAGATACCCCTCGTGGGTGTGTGTGTCGGTCTGTGTCTATGCATATTTGGAAGTAAGTATGGTGAAGGAAGGAGTGCTTGTGTCATGTATAACACAGTTCCTTTTTGTTGTTGTTGAAAAACAGGATCAAGTGGCTGCCTATGATTATGTAGTGTCTGCTGATCGAAAATATGTTGCTTTCAAGAGCAATTGGACTAAGGTAATGTCTTGTGATATTTAATGATTTGTTGCTGTTGTGCTATCCTGCTGTGAAGTTGCTATGTGTGATATGTCATTGAGGTGTGGTTGTTGTTGCAGAATCAGACTTACGTGCCCAAAGTAATTGCCCTGCAATTTTGATCAAATTGAATTAATGTATTAAGTAATTTATATAAGTAATTGATCTGTGCTACTAATCAAATTCCTAATTATAATTTCATTTGTTTCAACAGATATGGAGACACTCCTTCACAGCTTCATATTCTCTCTATGATTTGGCAAGCTCGTAAGTCTCTTTCAACTGTTCTATACACACATCTGCAATATCCCTTTAACTTTGAGAATTACATATGCAGTGTAGAGAACATAGGGAGTTTCATTTTATTCATGGGACTAGTGCAGGAAATGGTCAACAATACTCAACAAATAGAGGAACTGAAGAGGGCCATAAAATGTCATGTTTACTGCAAACAATTTATAGGGACGCATTTACAGCGCATTCAGAAAGTATTCAGACCCCCTTCCCTTTTTCCACATTTTGTTACGTTACAGCCTTATTCTAAAATGGATGTAAAAAATAATAATCCTCATCAAATCTACACACAATACCCCATAATGACAAAACGAAAACAGGTTTAGAAATCTTTGCAAATGTATTACAAATAACAACAGAAATACGTTATTTACATACGTTTTCAGAGCCTTTGCTGAGACTCGAAATTGAGCTCAGGTGCTCAGGGTCTGAATACTTTCCGAATGCACTGTATGGTGTTTTGTCAAACAGACATTAATACTGTTAGTTTTTATTTATTCTCATTTTAGGACATTTCTCAGTACACCAGACATTCCTCACGAAGTCCATTTGTTTGCATGGGCGCCAACAGGCAACAAAATGGTAGGTTAAAAGGAAACTTGAGAGAAACCATTGGATTTGTTTATATACTATGCTTTTCCAGAGGCTGACCCATTACACTCTTATAACGGGTGACATATACTTTTAATTCAACACGTCTTCCAAACACTCATCATCAATAGGACTGACCCAACAATACAACATGCACTTTTGCTTGTCTTCAGTTCAAAGCTGAAATGCTCAAAGATCACATTTGTCATGCTCCAAATAAATAACTTATTCACAACATGTAATTGGTTACTGTTACTCTAAACATGATATTACAGGTTACTAGGCCAACCAAAAGACATTGCACACTATTATGCATATTACAGTGTTATACCATGGTGAAAGAGGAACTTGAGTCATTAAGACGTATCTCCATATCTTTGCTCCTCTCACATACAGGCATTTGTGTGGGAAAATAATGTCTATGTGAAGACCAGCCCTACCGCTAAGGCCATTCAGGTGACCTTCAACGGAGAACACAACAAAATCTTAAATGGCATTCCAGATTGGGTGTATGAGGGTAAGCAATACATACAAGATGCTAGCTGTGAATCTTACATACAGTTGAAGTCGGAAGTTTAAATACACCTTAGCCAAATACATTTTAACTCAGTTTTTCACAATTCCTGACATTTAATCCTAGTAAAAATTCCATGTCTTAGGTCAGTTAGGATCACCACTTTATTTTAAGAATGTGAAATGTCAGAATAATATTAGAGAATTTTTATTTCAGTTTTTATTTCTTTCATCACAGTCCCAGTGGGTCAGAAGTTTACATACACTCAATTAGTATTTGGTAGCATTGCCTTTAAATTGTTTAACTTGGGTCAAACGTTTCGGGTAGCCTTCCACAAGCTTCCCACAATAAGTTGGGTGAATTTTGGCCCATTCCTCCTGACAGAGCTGGTGTAATTGAGTCAGGTTTGTAGGCCTCCTTGCTCGCACACGCTTTTTCAGTTCTGCCCACAAATGTTCTATAGGATTGAGGTCAGGGCTTTGTGATGGCCACTCCAATACCTTGACTTTGTTGTCCTTAAGCCATTTTGCCACAACTTTGGAAGTATGCTTGGGGTCATTGTCCACTTGGAAGACCCATTTGCGACCAAGCTTTAACTTCCTGACTGATGTCTTGAGATGTTGCATCAATAAATCCACATTATTTTCCTTCCTATCCCATCTATTTTGTGAAGTGCACCAGTCCCTCCTGCAGCAAAGCACCCCCACAGCATGATGCTGCCACCCCCGTGCTTCACAGTTGGGATGGTGTTCTTCGGCTTGCAAGTGCCCCCTTTTTCCTCCAAACATAACGATGGTCATTATGGCCAAACAGTTCTATTTTTGTTTCAGCAGACCAGAGGACATTTCTCCAAAAAGTACGATCTTTGTCCCCATGTGCAGTTGCAAACCGTAGTCTGGCTTTTTTATGGCAGTTTTGGAGCAGTGGCTTCTTCCTTGCTGAGCGGCCTTTCAGGTCGATATAGGACTCGTTTTACTGTGGATATAGATACTTTTGTACCCGTTTCCTCCAGCATCTTCACAAGGTCCTTTGCTGTTGTTCTGGGATTGATTTGCACTTTTCGCACCAAAGTACGTTCATCTCTAGGAGACAGAACGCGTCTCCTTCCTGAGCGGTATGACGGCTGCGTGGTCCCATGGTGTTTATACTTGCGTACTATTGTTTGTACAGATGAACGTGGTACCTTCAGGCATTTGCAAATTGCTCCCAAGGATGAACCAGACTTGTGGAGGTCTACATTTTCTTTTGTGGAGGTCTTGGCTGATTTCTTTTGATTTTCCCATGATGTCAAGCAAAGAGGGACTAAGTTTGAAGGTAGGCCTTGAAATACATCCACGGGTACACCTCCAATTCACTCAAATGATGTCAATTATTCTATCAGAAGCTTCTAAAGCCATGACATCCTTTTCTGGAAGCTGTTTAAAGGCACAGTCAACTTAGTGTATGTAAACTTCTGACCCACTGGAATTGTGATACAGTGAAATAATCTGTCTTTAAACAATTGTTGGAAAAATTACTTGTGTCATGCACAAAGTAGATGTCCTAACCGACTTGCCAAAACGATAGTTTGTTAACAAGAAATTTGTGGAGTGGTTGAAAAACAAGTTTTAATGACTCCAACCTAAGTGTATGTAAACTTCCGATTTTAACTGTACCTCTTACTATAATTAGTCCATATTAGTCAGCACTGTGATGTGAATTGTGTAAAATGTGATTATACAGTCCCTAGTGAACAAGTTTCTCTTTTGACAACACAGAAGTCTGTGAAGAGTTTAAGCCACACAGGCAAACACAACACACAAAATAGATGTGCCATCTTGATGTAGGCCTGACAGTGTTTTTGGATTGTTTGTTTGTTAGAGGAAATGTTCTCTTCTTACGAGGCAATGTGGTGGTCACCTGGAGGGAGGTATCTGGCCTATGCTGAGTTTAACGACACTCTGGTCCAAAACATTGAGTATTCCTGGTATGGGAAGGAACAGTATCCTGACACTGTAATTTTCCCCTATCCTAAGGTAAGATTACACTTTATGTATGTTTGATGTGTATCTAAAAAGTGTGTTGGAGTACGTCATTATTGGCATGAGGTTCTGTGGCAGTTGATAAGGGAACTGGACTCTGGACCATAAGGCCTCTGGGTTAAAAGCATGTTGTTTTATCACAACTCTGGGTACTTTTAGGTCTAAGCTGTCCCAATAAAATTATATTGGTCCGCGATTTCCCAATTCGGAAACCTTTCTTGACGACTGTGTATTTGAATAGAGTCATATACTCTGTATTGTCACATATTAATGCGTTGATACTGTGTCTATAGTCATTATAAAACAAGACATAAAAAAATACATTTTAAAGATGTGCTTGCTTGTAAGAAAGCAACCTATAAGACCCAAAGTTTGTTTTTATTTCATCTGAATAGTTTTGCATAAATGTAATTTTTTTCTCCATCTTTTAGCCTGGTACTCCCAATCCAGTGGTGAAGCTATTTGTGGTTGATACTGCAAACACATCAATCATCACAGAAGTTGTTGTGCCAGCTTCAGTTGGTGCAGGGTAATGAAACTCAGTAGTACACAATACATTATACAATGTCATTTTTTACCGTTAGATTAGGAGAGAAACACATTGCTTTAGAATTTAAAAATTCATTTTAGGCGTAAGCTGTGAGACAAGTAGTGTGTTTTTTACAGTGATCACTATTTAGCCACAGTCAGCTGGTTAACGGATGAACGCATCGCTGTCCAGTGGCAGAAGAGGAAACAGAACGAGCTCCGCTTTCAGATCTACGACTTCAACACAGCCGGAAACACCTGGATCGAGAATGCGGTAGAGGTACGTCATAAACCCCCCCCCCCCACGCTTTCCTGCCGCCCTCCTCCTCTCCTCTCCTCTCCTCTCCTCTCCTCTCCTCTCCTCTCCTCTCCTCTCCTCTCCTCTCCTACTCCTCTCTGAGAACTTGTTGGGGTCTTAATATGTCACACAGAGAGGATCACACTGTACGAATGACAAAAAAATTATTTCCTATTAATTACAATTAACCATCAAATTATATACTTTTTTGTTGTGTTTTCAGAAACTTGACTTGACAAGCAAGACAGGTTGGATCGGACGGGTATGTACTTTATATGAACACAACAATATGAACATGTATGTAAACATGGGCCATAAAAACATCATTTACCAAGTAACAACTATTGATTATTACTGTAAATAAATACATTATCTTTGTTTTCTAGTTTTCACCTTCTAATCCTACCTTATCGGCGGACAAAGCCAGTTTTTACATTGTGATGAGTAACACTGACGGCTATAAACATATTCATCACGTAACAGGTGTAAGTACTAAGTAGTACACCTAACTGCATACCTTCTCAGTAACCCAGACATGGTTATGATACACACTTCATTTGTAATATTTGTATGTGGTCCTTGCAGGGCACAGCAACAGCTGTCACCACGGGGGCTTGGGAGGTCATTGACATTTTAAAAGTGACTAACAATGCCATATACTATTCAAGCAACCAATATGGTGACAAACCAGGAGGGAGAAACATTTACAAGTAAGAATATCACTCTTTCATTTTCATGCCTTGGTTCTGTCATGCTCATGCGGTGTTCATTTCTAACATGCATAACCTATGACGTACTATCGCTCTATATTTGTAGCCAATAGAATCATGTCAGTTGTCTGTGTGTGTGTCAGGATCATTCTCGGAGCCACTCCCCCCACCACCCAGTGCCTGACCTGTACCCTGAATGAGGACAGGTGTCAATACAACTCAGCTTACTTCAGCCATGATGCCTCTTTCTTCCGCATGGACTGCTCAGGTCCGTCAGCCACACAACACACACACACACACACTACACAACCCAATACACCAACAGCGTTGTGCAGTCAAGTCATCAGAATACTGTAGCTCCCAGCCGGTATATTTATTTTTAAATGATAGTTTTTGTAGTAGTAGTAGTAGTAGTAGTGCTTCTAGATCATTTGGGAGGACACACACACAACATATTAAATATTTGTTGGTCTTCACAGGCCCTGGACTACCTCTGTATACTCTCAGGGACAACAGGGACACTGGCTCAGGTAGGCCAGTTACATTTACAAGTGTATGATGGAAATAAATGATATATACCATGCACCGTGACAGTGCATCTTCTCACCGTCCTGTTTAGAGATTCAGGTTCTTGAGGACAACACGGCTTTGGAAGGCCTTCTGTCTGAGATCCACATGCCCACCATGCGACATGGCTTTATCAAGCAAGGGGAATTCAGTAAGGCTTTCAACTATTAAAGACTTCAATTTAATCTTTCAACTGCTATTAAAATAAATGGGACATCCCTAACTTGATACCCATTGATGGATGTTTCTGTTTATCCCGACAGATCTTTGGTACCAGATGACCTTGCCTCCTGGATTTGACAAATCCAAGAAATACCCCTTACTTATTGATGTGTACGAATGTTCATTAATTCATCTCTGTGAATACATGATCTGCTTTGTCTTATGATGAATTCCTGTAGTAATAACAAGGGCCTGGAGTTAAACCTGACCACATGACTTGAGCAGGAAATACTCTGGGCCCTAGTTAAATTCAGAAGTCTGTAGCGTTTCCTGGTGAGCTCAAGTGGTCAGGGAAAACTCTGCACCCTAACTATAATGTGTTTCTTTCTCTTTTGTGTTCCAGGTATGCAGGGCCTTGCAGTCAGAAAGCAGACTACCGCTATAGGTTGGGCTGGTCTGCATACCTGGCGAGCACGGAGAAGGTCATCGTTGCCAGCTTCGATGGAAGGGGAAGTGGTTACCAAGGCGACAAGTTAATGCACTCCATCTACCGACGTCTGGGAACCTATGAGGTGGAAGATCAGATAACGGCCGCAAAGTAAGGTTGAACCGTGGTTGAACAGTAGCCAAGTCGATAGCTACAGTATGTCCAACTGACTCAAACAGCTTACTTTGTATCATACTGTGTCACACTGCAAAGTGACATTAAGACAACATGATATAACACAATATATCTACATAGATATTTAGAGCTTGAATTAGAGATTCCAAGGCTTTTATGGTTTGAGCTTTGTGATGCAATATCCTGGTGGACAGATCTTTATGTGCTTCATCTAACTCCTCCTCATCTCCACTTTCGTCAACTCACGCTAAATATATCCTGTCTGGCAGGACAACGGACGTGACAGAGGTGTTGGTTAAAGCACATAATGATCTGACCACCAGGCTAATGATGTGACTGATCAGACGTCACATGGGGTCAGCTGGAATGCAACATTACTTTCCTCTTCCTTATTTCACGTCAGGGGGACGGTGATGACTCACAGACTAAGGGCAGTAGAGATATTAGTTAGACCATTGACCATCAGTGGGCATGGTCCATTAGAACCTCTTTCAATTGACCATCACGTTTAAATGAATTAGAGTTTGTACTGGTGGTTCCCAATCACAGCAAGTCACTTTTCTCTTTCAGGGAATTCACCAATATGGGCTTTGTCGACAAAGGCAGAATAGCAATTTGGGGTTGGGTAAGTTAAAGTTTTTCTTTAAGCATAGGGTTTGAAAATATGATCCGTTCGGACCATCAAGTGCAATGTAATGAAATGCAGCTCGTGTACAATCATCTTGTGTGTGTGCCTTGATTAATCTAATCTTATCTGAATTCAAGGCCAAAATCATCTGTTTGTGTTTTATAGTCCTATGGAGGTTATGTCACGTCAATGGTTTTGGGAGCTGGGAGTGGAGTTTTCAAATGTGGAATGGCAGTTGCCCCAGTTTCCAAGTGGGAGTATTATGGTATGCCATTCTGTTATTGATATGTTATTAATATATTTACAATAATATACATGTTAGTTAAATATATAATTGTAAATCATTGCAAATTATCCATACATTTTTCCCTACTTTCAATATTTCAGATTCAATCTACACAGAACGTTATATGAATCAACCTTCAGAAAATCTTGAATTCTACAACGTAAGTTTACCAAAGGCAACATTTTAAATGGCCATTTATACACACAATTTTATACTATGGTCTGTATTATCCACACTGTTATTACGTTCCACGGAAATAACAAAATGTAAATGTATTTTACAGAACTCCACAGTGACAGCCAGAGCTAAGAACTTCAAATCAGTGCAATACCTTCTCATCCATGGGACAGCAGATGGTGAAGCCTCCTCTAGTATTTCTGGAATGTTCTTTTAAAAACACACCACGTGTGCAATTAACAACCATGCAATGTTTAGAGTCTAGACTATTCATTTGACTTTGTAAACCCATTAGTTGATGAAGCTAAAAGTCTTAACTAATCAGTGAACATACTTTTTAAGAGACTTTACCATATTATATGAGAAAAAGAAAACACTGGTCACATCGGATTCTGTAAGACATGTATTTTTATCTCTCTATTTGTTTCAGACAACGTTCATTTTCAGCAAGCTGCTCAGATAGCCGAAGCTCTGGTTGAGGAACAAGTGGACTTTGAGGCTATGGTAAATATTTAGATTTGAGATGAGTTATCTACACAATCAGTGGTTGTAGAGCTTTAAACCTCAATGAACCTGCTCAATGAAAACACTTTTTCAATAAACAAATGATCTGTGCTAATTCCTTCTTTCTATCCCTTTACTACAGTGGTACACGGACAAGGACCATGGTCTTGATGGTTCAGCCAATCAGCATGTCTATACCCACATGAGTCACTTCCTCCAGAAGTGCTTTGCCTGATGTCATTCGAACAAATGATGCCCAACCTGCCCTGATGCTTGCCCAACGATAACCAAACTGCCCCAAATTCATTTGCAATTAATTTGGACAGCAGGTAGCCTAGCAGTTAAGACCGTTTGGCCAGTTACCAAAAGGTCGCTGGTTTGAATCCCGAGCCAACTAGGTGAAAAATCTGTTGATGTGCCCTTGAGCAAGGCACTTAACCGTAATTGCTCGTGTAAATAGCTCTGCATTAGAGCGTCTGCTAAATGATGTAAATGTAATTGAACGTTTCCCTGTCCTATTAAAGTTGTTTGAGCCAGTTCCCAAATATATACTCCAAAAGACCAAAGGTGCTGAAACTCCTCTCTCTATAAAGTTATTTAAAAACTGTGAGTTACGAGGTTACATTTTAAATGAAGGATGTGATTATATTGAAATACCAAAGAGTTTTGTGAGAACTTAACAGCCAGTGACTAAGCCTGTCTGACTTGTATCTATCAATGGGCCTTGATTGCACTGTTTTATTTATGAGGTATCAACATTAATGTCCATACATTATATTGGTTTATATTTCACATTTCACAAATATACTGTATGTTTTTATAGAGGGAATCTTGGAAGACCTTTGTACCTACAGTGTCTGTGTCTACTGTTTCAATAAATGTGTTTAAATCTACACTACCATTCAAAAGTTTGGACACACCTACTCACTCAAGGGCTTTTCTTTATTTTTACATTTTTTTTACATTGTAGAATAATAGTGAAGACATCAGAACTATGAAATAACACATATGGAATCATGTAGTAACCAAAAAAGTGTTAAACAAATCAAAATATATTTTATATTTGAGATTCTTCAAATAGCCACCCTTTGCCTTGATGACAGCTTTGCACACTCTTGGCATTCTCTCAACCAGCTTCATGAGGTAGTCACCTGGAATGCATTTCAATTAACAGGTGTGCCTTCTTAAAAGTGAATTTGTGGAATTGATTTCCTTCTTAATGCGTTTGAGACAATCAGTTGTGTTGTGACAAGGTGGGGGGTATACAGAAGATAGCCCTATTTGGTAAAAGACCAAGTCCATATTATGGCAAGAACAGCTCAAATAAGCAAAGAGAAACGACAGTCCATCATTACTTAAAGACATGAAGGTCAGTCAATACGGAACATTTCAAGAACTTTGAAAGTTTCTTCAAATGCAGTCGCAAAAACCATCAAGCACTATGATGAAACCTGCTCTCGTGAGGACCGCCACAGGAATGGAAGACCCAGAGTTACCTCTGCTGCAGAGGATAAGTTTATTAGAGTTACCAGCCTCAGAAATTGCAGCCCAAATAAATGCTTCACAGTGTTCACGTAACTGACAACTCAACATCAACTGTTCAGAGGGGACTGTGTGAATCAGGCCTTCATGGTCAAATTGCTGCAAAGAAACCACTACTAAAAGGACACCAATAAGAAGAACAGACCTGCTTGGGCCAAGAAACACGAGCAATGGACATTAGACCGGTGGAAATCTGTCCTTTGGTCTGGAGTCCAAATTTGAGATTTTTTGGTTCCAACCGCTGTGTCTTTATGAGACGCGATGTGGGTGAACGGATGATCTCCGCATGTGTAGTTCCCACCATAAAGCATGGAGGAGGTGGTGTTATGGTGTGGGGGTGCTTTGCTGGTGACACTGTCTGTGATTTATTTAGAATTCAAGGCACACTTAACCAGCATGGCTACCACAACATTCTTCAGCGATACGCCATCCATTCTGGTTTCGGCTTAGTGGGACTATCATTTGTTTTTCAACAGGACAATGACTCAACACACCTCCAGGCTTTTAAGGGCTATTTTACCAAGAAGGAGAGTGATGGAGTGCTGCATCAGATGACCTGGCCTCCACAATCCCCCAACCTCAACCCAATTGAGATGGTTTGGGATGAGTCGGATGGCAGAGTGAAGGAAAAGCAGCCAACAAGTTCTCAGAATATGTGGGAACTCCTTCAAGAGTGTTGGAAAAGCATTTCAGGTGAAGCTGGTTGAGAGAATGCCAAGAGTGTGCAAAGCTGTCATCAAGGCAAAGAGTGGCTATTTGAAGAATCTCAAATATAAAATATATGTTTTATTTGATTAGCCACCTTTTGCAGCAATTATAGCTGCAAGTCTCTTGGGGTATGTCTCTACAAGCTTGGCACATTTATCCACTGGGATTTTTGCCCATTTTTCAAGGCAAAACTGCTCCAGCTCCTTCAAGTTGGATGGGTTCCGCTGGTGTACAGCAATACACAATACCACATATTCTCAATTGGATTGAGGTCTGGGCTTTGACTAGGCCATTCCAAGACATTTAAATGTTTCCCCTTAAACCACTCGAGTGTTGCTTTAGCAGAATGCTTAGGGTCATTGTCCTGCTGGAAGGTGAACCTCCATCCCAGTCTCAAATCTCTGGAAGACTGAAAACAGGTTTCCCTCAAGAATTTCCCTGTATTTAGCGTCCATCATTCCTTCAATACTGACCAGTTTCCCAGTCCCTGCCAATGAAAAATATCCCCACAGCATGATGCTGCCAACACCATGCTTCACCGTGGGGATGGTGTTCTCGGAGTGATAAGAGGTGTTGGGTTTGCGCCAGACATAGCGTTTTCCTTGATGGCCAAAAAGCTCAATTTTAGTCTCATCTGACCAGAGTACCTTCTTCCATATGTTTGTGGAGTCTCCCACATGCCTTTTGGCGAACACCAAACGTGTTTGCTTATTTTTTTCTTTAAGCAATGGCTTTTCTGGCCACTCTTCAGTAAAGTCCAGCTCTGTGGAGTGTACGGCTTAAAGTGGTCCTATGGACAGATACTCCAATCTCCGCTGTGGAGCTTTTTTAGCTCCTTCAGGGTTATCTTTGGTCTCTTTGTTGCCTCTCTGATTAATGCCCTCCTTGCCTGGTCCGTGAGTTTTGGTGGGCGGCCCTCTCTTGGCAGGTTTGTTGTGGTGCCATATTCTTTCCATTTTTTAATAATGGATTTAATGGTGCTCTGTGGGATGTTCAAAGTTTTTGATATTTTTTTATAACCCAACCCTGATCTGTACTTCTCCACAACTTTGTCCCTGACCTGTTTGGAGAGCTCCTTGGTCTTCATGGTGCCGCTTGCTTGGTGGTGCCCCTTGCTTAGTGGTGTATATATACTGAGATCATGTGACAGATCATGTGACACTTAGATTGCGCACTTCTGAAGGTAATTGGTTGCACCAGATCTTATTTATGGGCTTCATAGCAAAGGGGGTGAATACATATGCACGCACCACTTTTCCGTCATTTATTTTTTAGAATTTTTTGAAACAAGTTATTTATTTCATTTCACTTCACCAACTTGGGACTATTTTGTGTATGTCCATTACATGAAATCCAAATAAAAATCCATTTAAATTACAGGTTGTAATGAAACAAAATAGGAAAAACGCCAAGGGGGATGAATACTTTTGCAAGCCACTGTATAATCAAAATCTAAATTACTTTAATTTGATATAATAATTTCATATCATCTGAAAATGGTTTATAAGTACATTTACTAAATGGTAATGCAGGTATAGGCATTTAATAACACATGAATTCATGTTATCCAAAAGGGGATGATCAACAGGGCCCTTATTTTGATCTGGCAAACAATGGAAATGTCCTTGTCTTAAAAAAGAAAATCTATTTTCCATCTCTGATTCGATCATAGTTAATAATATCCACAAACACTGACTCAGCTTCCCATTTACAGTAAATATCACACACACACACACACTATTTGACAGGATGTCATCTTGTTTGATTTCTACACCTAAGTGACAGCTGTTTTCTCGCATAGATACTGCCACATCTTCTTTTTAAACAAACGTTTCATCGCGAGTTGATCCAATGCAACCAAACGGGCCCTATGTGTAATGGATTGAGAGTAACAAATGGGTGTAACAGAGTGGGAGAGTGGGAGGATTGGGCCACCTGAACAGACCCGGCCTTATGTCCATGCTATATAAGACTCCCACAGCCAGTCAGGTCAACAAGATACAACCACAAGGAACCAGGACTGAAGCAGAGGATCACTCACTCTCAGACACACATTTCTTCTCATCTACCCGCACATTAACAGGAACAGGTGAGTTGCTTGCAGCCAGGACACGTCTGGATTGATTTAGGATTTTTTTTGGAAAATCTATATTTTAAAACTGGTTGAGTTTTTCCATTGTGAACAATTGAGTATCAAAACCTTTGATTTTGTCAACGGATGTATGATTGATATGGAGCATTTTGCTTCTCAATGTAAAATGGACTTATGTCTGTCTTCGGCTACTCAATTGTGGTTCTGTCTGCAGGTCACAATGTTTGCCATCCACTCCCTGGCTGGTCTTCTTCTCCTGGTCATCATACAGAGCAGTTGGCAGGTCCCTCTACAAGAGGCTGAGGACAACTCAAGGTACAGCTCGAAAACGTTATATTTTACATGGGGGGAAAATGATACCAATTTTCCATTGGATATTTTAACAAATATTTTCAGAACATATCATAGGAAAAAAGCACACAAGGTACAGTATCAACGTAAAGTATGAGCTTGTAAGATACAGACGGAATGACTAGTGTTCAACACATAATGTACATGTATCCAACAGCAAATGTCAATCAAAATTAGACTATAATGAGGCATCTATCAGCATAATTTCAGCATGAAAGATTCTTCTTCTCCTGTAGCTTAGAGACAGCAGACTCACTATTGAAGGCTTTGAGGGGCGTGTCTAACGTGAAGAGACATTCAGAGGGAACCTTCTCTAACGACTACAGTAAATACCAGGAAGATAGGCGGGCTCAGGACTTTGTTCAATGGCTTATGAACTCCAAGAGGAGTGGGTGAGTGTTTCAACAGAGTAATATTATATATTTTTTGGCTTATGACTGGTATGATACTGTGGGGTGGAGAAATTATAATATATTTTTCTTAATGAGAACAAGAACAGTTCAGTCTTTTAGAAACTTTTACTGGGATGAATACTGTATATCTTGAGTTGAACAATCAAAGATTTGGAGGGAGAAATTACAGATTTAAACTTCATCCCAAAATGTTTGTCTAAAGCACCATGTATATTATGGCATTGTTTGCACATACAGAGAAAGGATAGTAATGTAGCAACATATTCATATACAGAGTCCTTCCAAGTCAAACAAAGTAACTTGATGTTATTAACACTACTCATCACTTTGAAACTAATAGCACCCATCCATTTTCATTATCAACTTATCCTCAACTTTTATATCAATACAAACGCTTAAAATACAATATTTGAGTTTTTTACTAGCAAAGTTAGTGAAAAACAGTTATAAGAACTCAGAGGCCATTTTACCTGAGCCAGAATGATGTCACAGTACTATCATTGGTTGAATGGAGTTTCGTATCCATCACACCATTTCCTCTCTATCCCCATCTAGTGCTCCATCCAAACGCCATGCCGACGGGACCTACACCAGTGACGTGAGCACCTACCTACAGGACCAGGCGGCCAAGGACTTTGTGTCCTGGCTCAAATCAGGACGGGCCAGACGAGAGTAGGCTTCCCTTCACCCTACAGTACCAACATAGTGTGTGTCATGTCTAACGCGAGAAGAAGAGAGAGAGAAAAGATAATCAACTACTTAGCTAATTGATCCATTGCCGCACCGTTGCTTTCTTAAGGCCTGTGTTGACATTTCATGTGGTCGTGCCCAATAAATCCCATGAAACTATGCTCTGCATTTATTGATACATTTATTGATATTTGCCCCTCGGATGACTGTGTTGACTGGGTTGGAAGAGAGCGGATCACACAGTTACTGTGTGCATAAACACCTGTTCAGGGAACCAAGGTGTCCTCTAATGAATCACTACAGCTACAGATCACTACTTCATAAATCATCCAATAGTCATAATGCGCAACTAGAAAAGGGTACATTTCCTGAAAAAAATGTGTATTCTTGCTTCAGCCGACTAAAAGTTGAACCCAACATGGTTGGTAATTGTGTATAGAAGAATTGTGTGTGGAACCACTGACAAGTGTGTGTTATCTTGTGTATTGTACCTAGATCTGCTGAGGAGAGCAGGGGGAATGATCCAATGAGCAGAAGACATGTAGATGGAAGCTTCACCAGCGACGTGAACAAGGTCCTAGACAGCATGGCCGCCAAAGAGTATTTACTCTGGGTCATGACCTCCAAACCCTCAGGGAAAAGGTAGACATCAGAACACAACCAGAAGCGTATGAAATGGCACCCTATTCCCTATATAGTGCACTAGGGCTCTGATTAGAACGAGTGAATATGGTGCCATTTTAGACAAGTTTGTCAATGGAGTGAAACCAGCATGTATTGCTTACATCAATATTTGATCAATAATTTGTTGTTGTCACACCCTTTTTCTCTGTATCTCTCTCTCTCTCACACTAAACTGTGTTACTGTATGGTGTCACGGTCTGATAATTCCCCTATGTTTATTTCAGTAACAAACGTCAAGAAGATCATTGAAAGAAGACAAACGCTTCCTTGTTCAAGAGAAACTTGGATACTGTGCTACAAATGATAAGCCTTGACAAAAACTAAAAGCCATAGTAAAAAGCCATACTGCTTAGCATTGTTGTAACGTTGATACAATGTTGGAAATTCTTAGATTGTTTACTCTACATAATGTGATAATAAAAAAACACATTATGTATTCTTCCTTAACTTTTTGGTGCATTTATGCATCAGGTCAGTTGTCAAATTATACAAATATTTTTCTATAAATTAACATTATTTTCTATATTTGTAATGTTTAAAAAAAGAGAACATGTTAAAAACTCAGATATAATGTGATAAACTATCTGGTAACTTGTATGTGAATTTGGTTTTTATCCCATATGTATCAAAACCTGCTCTGCAAAAATAAACTATTTCATTGTGTTTGTTGTATCATATTTTTGACTAGCCATGCGTCCATACCAATGGAATTCCTAAATCTTTCAGTTCATGGTGCTGAAAAGAAAACCTGTCAACATTAAACTGTTGTGCCAATGATAGTAGTCTGTGTACTAGACTAGAGTTGAGAAACTGTGGTTGTGCGTCTCAAAGAAACTGTCCATGGTTCAGAAACCGAAATGCATGGCATTCAAGTAACGTTTTTAGTTATAATGAAATACTAATAATAGCGTGAATTGGTGAACCAGAATGTGTAGTGAAAATCTGAATTCTAGAACGTTCACGGAAAAAACGACCGTTCAGATTCGCTCAACGGAAAAACATGGTGCCCCTAAACTACAGATAAAATGGGTTGGATAAAGGGAGAGGGTGAGACGGAGGACTCGTACAAAATAAGCAAAATAGCTGCCCACGTACCTGATCTTGTTGTCTACAGCACCCTCACCAACGATATCCCCTACGCAGAGAACTTTCATGGAGTCCTTCTCTTCGCGGATGTATCAGGCAAACTAATCTCGTTAGCTAGCTACAGTAGCTACGTTAGCTATCTCGCTAGCTAACATGAGCTAGAATTCCCTTTCGATCTAAATTTAGAAACTAGCTAGCTAACGTTAGCTAACCCACTAGCTAGAAGTCAACTAATCCATTTTGTATATTTTTTAGGTTTCACTAATCTGACTGAGAAGTTCAGTTTGAGTAGCAAGAAAGGCTATGGAGCAGACGAGTTGACACGCACACTCAACAGCTACATTGGGGAAATAGTCAGTCGTAAGTTAGCTATGGTTTCATTAAGTTAAAGCAATACAATATCAATCTAACGTTATGTACCGTTAGTTAACTTAGTCCAAAAAAAATGTAGTTACCAAGCAATGCTTTGTTCCCTGTATTTCAGACATCCTTGATGCTGGGGGAGACATTCTGAATTATGCAGGTAACAATTGGCTTCCCTCTCAGCATTGAGACACAGATTCACCATGATCACAATTCCTAGCTACAGTACTTCTCTACTCATTATGGCCAAACAACATTTTATCACAGGCGATGCCATCTTGGCTCTATGGACGGTGGAGAGGATCCAGCTCAGTGAAGTAATCTCCCTGGTGGTCAAATGCAGCCTCAACATCCAGGACCAGTGTGGCGTCCGGGAGACAGAAGTGGGCTGTCAGCTAAAAGTTAAAATAGGTGCATTTCTGAGTCTCATACAGACAGAGAGACATGTTTGTGCCATAACACCAGGGCCCGTATTCACAAAGAGTGCAGATCTAGGATCAGTTTAGCCTTTTAAATCATAATGAATAAGGGGGGACCTGATCCTAGATCAGTGCTCTACGCTTTGTGAATTTGGGCCCTGATTATCCGGCTACACTTGACTTTATAGGCAACTAGAACCCCGAATATGATACCCCTTCTCTGCTGTGCCAAGGGATATCTGCTGGGAAGCTCTCCAAGGTGATCGTAGGAGACGAGATCAGTCAGTACTTTGTGGTGATTGGCCGGGCGGTGGACGAGGTACGGCTGGCAGAGGGGTTGGCGGTGGCCAGCACAATCATCTTGTCACCTAACGCCTGGGAACTATGTGAAAGGGACAACATCGCCATTGACCCCATAGAGAATGAGAGAGCCGTGAAGGTGTGTGTGGGAGGACGGGGAAGGGGGTTGGTGGATGGATGTATTGATGGATACAGTTATGACGAATGCAGTTTCAATTAGGCAGGTGGTTGCTAGATGACTATGTGAATGAGGGTCATTCAATGCAGGTGCGATACATCAAACGAGAGCCCCGTTTTTCTGTTGAGAAGTACCAGGAATCAATAGGAACGCATGTAGAGCATGAAAACGTGACAAGAGGTACAGTAAAGAGAGTAGCTAGATATCAGCCTATGATATTTCTGCTTGCATGGTTGTGTTGTAACATCCTAACCAGTCCTTTTTCTGGTCTACAGATTGTGTGAGGAAAGCATCTCGACTGATGCCAAATGCCGAGCTTGAGAAAACTTTTCGGAAGTACATAATGAAAACGGTTTTGCAGAAAGTAAGAACCTAGCTACTACCGTCCTCATTCTTTACAATAGCAAAATCAGAATCACTATGTATTTGTGAATGTATGAATGTAGGCTCTGTTTTAATGTCCACACTACTACTTACCTAGAATTTAAGAAATGTATTGAGCATACGTTCTAATAAGTATGCTAGTATGGTCCTTGGAACGTAGCCATGGTTTTCTACTCTGACCTCTACTCCCTCATTAGATAGATGACGACCAGCCTCTGGAGTATCTGTCTGAGATGCGTCCGGCCACCATAGTGTTTGTCAACATGCAGTTCAAGGGAGGAGAGAGTGACCAGGAGCAGTGTATGACCATCCACCAGGCCGCCATTGGCATCGGTCAGCAGATAGTCAAGCACCACGGGAGGGTCAACAAAGTGTTCATGTTCGACAAGGTCAGTTAGTGGTTCATTCAAGGTGGAATCCTGGGGGTTTATTCACTAGGAACCAAATGAAAGAAAACATGCTGAAACGGGGAGGGACTAACCTGAAGTTGTCCAATAAGAAACACTATTTTGCAAAATGTTTTGGTACGGTGTGAACTAATGAATACACCTCAGCAGTTCTCTGTTCCCAGTGGCAACAGACAAACTACAAATACAACCAACCAGAAACATAAACAATAGGTGCACTCACCAAGACTCTCTTCTTCAGTCAAATCCCCTGTATGTTTTTAAATAACAAGGAGTTTGTTGCAGGGCTGTACTTTCCTCTGTCTGTTTGGGCTGCCTGGGGACAAGCGGGAGGATGAGAGTGCCCACGCCTTACAGGCTGCCTATGGAGTACATGATCTTTGCCAAAAAGAGATCCGCAGCCTCAAGTAAGGTCCATTTGATCCTAATATTCTAGGACCACATGCCTTTACTGTTTATCACACTACAGATGTAGGATCTTAATTTGATCACCCTGTTGCAGGATAATTTTCCTGCAATGCAGGACGTTTTTAAACTTGTAGTGTATTTGAGTTTTAAAAAGGCTTCTTAAGTTTGTAATTTCCACTTTGAAATTTCAGACTTGATTTTCCCTTACGCAAAATGTATCAAGTCCAACAAAATTTCCATTAATTATAATCCACATAATAATTCACATTTCCTGTTGCTAAAGGACTATTTTCCTGCTCTAGCAAAATGGCTCAAATTAAGATCCTACATCTGTATTAAACTTGAGTGCAATATGTTGCAGATTGCATTTCCTGAAAATGCTTTGCATATACAGTAGTTTTATGTGTAGGTTGTTTGAATGCAGCGTATAGTTAACAAAAGGTCCAATGTTGTCAAACAGGACTGTCTCTGTTGGAGTAACCACAGGCCCAGTGTTCTGTGGTGTAGTAGGACATCCTGTGAGGCATGAATACACAGGTACAGTCCCCCTTGACATCCTCTTGAACTCTCAGGTGGAACTGTGCTTTGCTACTGCAACTGACTATTACAGCTACTTGTTGTAGCCTATTTTATATTATTTTAACTCGCATACTATTATGTTCAGATTTTGTACAAGTTTGACCTAGGAACTGAACTCTATCTCTGTGTCCTTTGCCGTTAGTGATTGGTCGTAAGGTGAACCTGGCGGCACGACTGATGATGCACTACCCCGGGATGGTGTCATGTGA
This sequence comes from Coregonus lavaretus, assembly GCF_964263955.1. NCBI lineage: Eukaryota > Metazoa > Chordata > Actinopteri > Salmoniformes > Salmonidae > Coregonus > Coregonus lavaretus. The sequence goes on along the minus strand of NW_028161527.1, from coordinate 23,916 downwards.
CAGCGAGACTTGCTACTACTCAAAACTGCCCGCGTTTTACTTCAACGAGCTGCCCAAGAAAGCCATGAAGGGAGTCAAGAACCCTGGAGCCCTATATCAGTTCATGGCCAACAAACATCAGATGTACGACCATCTGATATGACCAACATCATTATAGTCCATTAACTCATGACTCATACTCACTTTCATATTGAGCACCGTACTATTGTCATGTCAGATAATTAATTGTAATAAGAAATGATAAAGGTTCATACATGCTTATAAAACAAAATCTAATCTCCAGAACTGTTGGTAAAGCACCTATGTCCGTTGAGAGAGAGGAGGGATATCCTCTTTTAGGTGAGTTTTCTCTAGTATTGATGATTATGAATGACATGCATTCATCGTGGAAGATCACATTTATTTGAATGATATGTTGCGCTCAAATCCTCCCTAGGCCGAGAGAAAGAAATTGAAGTGTACTCCAGCGTGCTGAAGGGCTTCTTGGAGGCCAGGGCAGCCGGTCACAAGAACTACAACAATGTTTTGATCTACGAGGGACCTATCGGCTATGGCAAGAGCCGCCTGCTGGCTGAGGTGGTCTACAGAACAGCCAAGGATGGAGTCAGGTCAGTGCCAGCTGTTAGTTAGCCTGGTCCCAGATCAGGTCTTGATCAGGTCTTGGCAACTACGATGGTCATGCCAAATGCACAAACAGATCTGACACCAGGCTAGTTGATAGTTGACTCAATTATTTATTACATATCAATACTAGAAATATGTGCTGTATCCCAAGCTGTGGTCATTTAATTTAATCGTAAGTCAAACCCAGTAGTGACAAAGAATCATGGACGTCAACAATGGGCGATTGGAAAGCATTTCTTCTGTCTCCTATCTTTCAGAGTGATCTCGTTTGAGCTGGCCAAGACAGACATCAAGCAGTCCAACTACGCTCTCCAGACCCTACTGGCCATCGTCATGTCAGTTCAGAACTGTAAGAGCTACGCTGAGCGAGAGAGAGTCCTCCTCTCCAAGATCCTAGACTCAAAGATGAGGCAGAACCTCTGCCTTCTCAATGATATCCTGTTAGTCAAGGTAGGTGGGATCTCTGAACGTTGCTTTTCTAAAAGTTATTATTCCGTTTCGTAGTAGCTAACGAGGGTAGATGGGTCTTTCCTGTAAGATCTGTTCTATGCTTTTAGTTTCCTGTGTCGAAGGATGTGTCACTCATGGACAGTCAAACGAAGAACAAGAAGATGAGGAACTACTTTCTGGAGTTGTTTTGCAAGGTACTGTGGATGAAAATAACGTGGATGATGCAACAACATGACTTAGGTGGCAGTTGATTGTTTGATTACTTAGAATTCAATTGATTCATGATAACCGTGTGTGTGTGGTCTGTCCAGTTTGCCGAGGAGGAGCCGTGCGTGTACGTGCTGGACCAGGCTCACTTTGTGGATCAAGCCTCATGGGCCTTCCTGCTCGAAGCATGTAAAAGAGCCTCGGTTCTGTTGTGTATGGCCCTCCTCCCCCACACCAGTCAGAGCGGGTCCTTCCCAGAGCTTAGCCGCATCATCAAGGACCCCCGGACCCTCTACCTCAACCTGCCTGGGCTGGAGCCCCCCGTCATCGCCCAGCTAGCCTGCCAGATCCTGGGGGTGGTCCGCATCCCTAGCGAGGTGGAGCTGTACGTGTATACAAAGAGACACGCACAAACTAATACACACACACACACTGTGTGAATATACATACATTACACATATCGACTCTCAGAGGGTGTCTTGGGGAGCTGGGAGTTTCACACCTCACACACGTTCAGGTAGATACAGTGAAACAGGACAAATATAAGCACCCCCATTTGACCTTTGACTCCTCAAAGGCAATGGCTTGGGAGTTGGGACTGTTTGAATACTTAAACTAAACTGAAGCATCAATATCCAGAGGAAGTAAAAAGTAATTTATTGAAATGTACACTTTTGAATTGGCTTGTCGACTGTATAGCAATTTTTTGAAGACTCATTCTAAGGCTGTCATTGTCTCAGTACATGAATATCTCACAGAAGAAGCCGGAGTTAAAAGTGTAATCTGTTTTATAGGTTCCTGGTGGAGAGAAGCCATGGAGTTCCATACTACTGCGAGGAGCTCTTGAAGAGTCTGTATCTGGGCAATCTGATCGTGATGGAGGAGGTGGAGGAGGAGGATGAGGCTAAAGACATAGACATCCTGTTCCCTGAGCCCACCCTGGTGGTACACTGCTCCAAACCCAGCCAGGTGTGGCAAGAGGAGGACGCCAGGGCCGGAGCACTTGGTAGGAAGATGGATCTGTTGGCTGAAAATGTCTGAGTGGGCAGGTCTCCCGGCCTATTAACACCCTTGTCTGTGAAACAGACAGACGAATTGGCTGAGAATATGAGTGGCATGTCTCCCAGCCAATCAACACCCATGTTTGTGAAACACTGTGTAATGTTGCAGGGCCACCCAAGGCATCCATGTTGAAATCTCGCAAGATCACAGCCCTGGACCATTTTGTTGACCGCGCTTTGGTCTGTTTTGTCGGAGAAGCTGCCAAATTCCACGAAGTTCCCATCCCTCTGACATTGAAAGGTATAGTACAGGGTTCCTGCATTCTGCCCCCAAACACAATACAACCTCATCTCAGGAGTCTTATTTGATAGAAATGACTCATAAATAACACATAAAACTCATTAAGGATGTTTTCTGTTCAGGCATGGCTATAGGCCTACTAATAATAATAATAATAATAATATATGCTATTTAGCGGACACTTTTATTCAAAGCGACTTAGTCATGCATGCATACATTTTACATATGGGTGGTCCCGGGAATCAAACCCACTATCCTGGCGTTGTAAGCGCCATACTCTACCAACTGAGCTACTAATAAAAGTGAATTCTATTCAGGCATGGCCCTGGCCCACCTAGACCACCTGCAGCCGGCGGACCAGATGGTGGTGAAGTGTGCTGCCATCATCGGCCACACCATCACCACGCAGATGCTCATCAACATCCTGCCAGAGTCAGAAAACCACGACAAGCTCAACCTGTCGCTCACCTCCCTGTTCAAGTCGGGCACGTTTGAGTGCGGCTCCAAGCCCAAGCAGTTCACCCAGCAGCTCACCAAGGAGTCGGAGTGCTGGGGCGCGCTCAACTGCTACTGTGTCCAGGACAGCCAAGAAGATATCCGTGAAGGTCGGTAGTGGAGCTGAGGCTAACACAGACAAGGAGAACTTTCACTCTCTCTACCTCTCTCTGTCTCCTCTCTGACTCTCTCTACCTTCTTCTCCCCAAATCTCTCTCCCACTCTCATTTATATTTCTATCTCCCATCCGTCCCTTCCTACTTCGCCCCCCTCTCAGAAGTGTCAGGCAAGGCCTCTGTGGACGGAGTGTGGCGCTGCAGGGTGATGCGTTTCTGCACGGCCCTGGTCAAGGAGACAGCCTACGAGCTGTGGCTGAAGGAGCAGAAGAGAGAGATCCACCAGAAATGTGCCAGCTACCTCCTCAAGCAGGCCCACCGCTGCAGGGACTGCGGCATCGCCGAGTTCATCTTTGGCCACAAGGCGGCCATAGGGAACAACCTCATCGAGATCCACCCGAGTTTGCTCAACATACAAGAGTCTGGGGAAGCCCTGTTCCTGGGCCAAAGCACACTGGGGCTCCCCAAGGGTGAGTGATGGGCCCACTGACTTCTCCGCTAGAGAAACGCACGCAACCTGAGAAACAGACACAAACACTCCCTGAGAGACAGACACAAACACTCATGCTCGCACACACAAACACTTCACACAAACGCTCATGCAGATTGACAATTGTGATGCTGTAACCAACTGATCTAAGTAACCATTGAGGGTTGATTTGACGGGTGCTGTTGGGGTTGTTCTCCTCTCCACCTCTCAGAGACTATACAACTGAACCAGGTCAGCCCTTTGCATCCCAACAGGTAATATTTTATACTCTACCCCTGGTCCCAGATCAGCTGGCCAGTATTACAAGTGGGCTGATTCCATAACAAATGTATTTGTGTGTTTGCGTGCGTCAGTGAGGAGGACGAGTTCTTGTTGAAACTGGATTCTAGGGTGGATGAGTACAAGACCACAGTGGACAGAAGCAGGAAGTGTAGGTGTGCCCAGGTGATGGAGTGTGTTCTGTGCCCCATGGTGCGCCACTGCACGGGCGTGGGCGACGTGCCCAAAACCTTCTATTACTTGCTAGAGACCGCCGCAGCCTCGGCCTTCCTCTCCAACAACCTCAAGGTGTGTGTGTGTGTGTCCTTTACACTCTTTTCTGATCTGTTCGCTCTCATACAGAAATACTCTCTCTTTCACAGGCCCTGTCCTATTTAAACGAAGCTAAAATCATACTAGACAATCTGAAAGTGGGCAAGCCAGCCTTTGAGACTGCCGACCCGAAAGTCAAAGTGAAAATCAACAACTTTGAGAGAGCCTGTGTTTTCCGTCTCAGAGGGGAGGTAGGAGTTCACTGAAATGTTGTTTATAATCGAAAAGGATAATAATGATTTGCATTTATACAAAATAGCGCTTTTCTCAAACTAAAGTGTACTGTTTATTGTACATATAGGTGTTGTACAACACGGGCCAAATGGAGGAGGCTGAGAGCATGTTTGCCAGCGCCCTACGGCTCCTGAACAGACGTCTCCCTACGAACCGCGTGGCCGTGTCCCTGAAGTACGTCTGTGAGAAGATGAAGAGTCTGTGCTGCAGATCCAAGAACTTTGACAACCCTGGGTGTGTTCTATATTCAACAAGCACCTATACAGATAAAGATTAAACAAATTAATATACATCTTTTATAGAGAGCAGGCATTCTAAAATCAGCTATTTTCAATGTATTGACGACAACATACCACAACCTACTATTGTCATCAAATTCAGCATTTATTTGCATTTACCTCACAGTATCTTTTAAATATAAAAAAATAATACTTACAACAACAAAAAAATACTCTAGCACACTGGTGATGTAGATGCTCCACAAACAATTGAATGGATCTTACAATAGTGTGCTACCTTTTGTTTAGGTGTTGTTATTGTTATTGTCTTGGTCCAAAGAGAGAAGAAGCTGGCGTTCCTCCACGAGCAGGTCTGCTGTCTGTCGTACATGTGGCAGATCGGCTGCATGAGGAGAGCGCCCAAGGACATGCTCAACGCATCGCTGGCCATCACTATGGAGATGAACTCAGCCCAGAGGACTGCAGAGGAGAACAAGGTGGTTGTTTACTCTGCTTCTCTGGTTTCTCCAGGAAAACGAGGGCTCAAAAATGGGTTTGTTCAGTCAATGGAAATCTCGAACACTAGAGAGAGAGAGAGAGAGAGAGGTAGGGGGGAAAAAAAATACAGTAGGGATCATCAACTAGATTCAGCCGCGGGCCATTTTTTTTTCTTGAGCGGATGGCCAAAAGTCCAAACAGATACTGTATAATGTTTGACTAAAACATAATCATTTCAAACCTTGCTTACATTTGTATATGATCACGTTTCTCTCTATTATGCGTGGCAATACTTAGGAACATGTTTATTAAAATCACTTGGAGTTGATTTCCTGGTGTTTTTTAGTCTATTATGTCCAACAATATATACAGTACCAGTCAAAAGTTTGGACACACCTACTCATTCCAGGGTTTATTTTTACTATTTTCTACATTGTAGAATAATAGGGAAGACATCAAAATTATGGAATAACACATATGGAATCATGTAGTAACCAAAAAAAGTGTTAAACTAATTCTTCAAATAGCCACCCTTTGCCTTGATGACAGCGTTGCACACTCTTGGCATTCTCTCAACCAGCTTCACCTGGAATGCTTTTCCAACAATCTTGAAGGAGTTCCCACATATGCTGAGCACTTGTTGGCTGCTTTTCCTTCAATCTGCTGTCTGACTCATCCCAAAACCATCTCATTTGGGTTGAGGTCGGGGGATTGTGGAGGCCAGGTCATCTGATGCAGCACTCCATCACTCTACTTCTTTGTAAAATAGCCCTTACATAGCCTGGAGGTGTGTTGGGTCATTGTCCTGTTGAAAAACAAATGATAGTCCCACTAAGCCCAAACCAGATTGGGTGGCGTATCGCTGCAGAATGCTGTGTTAGCCATGCTGGTTAAGTGTGCCTTGAATTCTAAATAAATCACAGACCGTGTCACCAGCAAAGCACCCCCACACCATAACACCTTTACGGTGGGAAATACACATGCGGAGATCATCCGTTCACCCACACCGCGTCTCACAAAGACACGGCGGTTGGAACCAAAAATCTCCAATTTGGACTCCAGAACAAAGACACATTTCCACCGGTCTAATGTCCATTGCTTGTATTTCTTGGCCCAAGCAAGTCTGTTCTTCTTATTGGTGTCCTTTAGTAGTGATTTCTTTGCAGCAATTCGACCATGAAGGCCTGATTCACACAGTCTCCTCTGAACAGTTGATGTTGAGATGTGTCTGTTACTTCAACTCTGTGAAGCATTTATTTGGGCTGCAATTTCTGAGGCTGGTAACTCTAATGAACTTATCCTCTGCAGCAGAGGTAACTCTGGGTCTTCCTTTCCTGTGGCGGTCCTCATGAGAGCCAGTTTCATCATAGCGCTTGATGGTTTTTGCGACTGCACTTTAAGAAACATTCAAAGTTCTTGAAATGTTCCGTATTGACTGACCTTCATGTCTTAAAGTAATGATGGACTGTTGTTTCTTTGCTTATTTGAGCTGTTCTTGCCATAATATGGACTTGGTCTTTTACCAAAAAGGGCTATCTTCTGTATACCCCCCCCCCTACCTTGTCACAACATAACTGATTGGCTCAAACGCATTAAGAAGGAAATAAATTCCACAAATTAACTTTTAAGAAGGCACACCTGTTAATTGAAATGCATTCCAGGTGACTACCTCATGAAGCTGGTTGAGAGAATACCAAGAGTGGCTATTTTAAAAATCTAAAATATATTTTGATTTGTTTAGCACTTTTTGTGTTACTACATCATTCCATATGTGTTAATTCATAGTTTTGATGTCTTCACTATTATTCTACAATGTAAAAAATAGTTAAAATAAAGAAAAACCCTTGAATGAGTAGGTGTGTCCAAACTTTTGACTGGTAGTGTGTATATATTATTAAAATTTTGCTCACAAAACTTGGGGGCCAAATAAAACCACCCGCGGGCAGCCAGTTGGGGAACCCTGGTATACAGTCACCCATACACTCTTTGACGTCCCTCTCACTCACAGACACATCTCCTCTGTCTAGATCATCTTCTCCTGCATCGACTACCTCCAGTACTGTCAGCTGAGTGGTCTGGACGACCAGTGTAAGAGCTATGAAAGGATGCTGTGTGGAAACTTTGTTGAGCTGTCTGACTGCATGGAGGGCCTGACCCTCACCAGCTACTTCATACGTACCCTCTCCATTGTCAAGCTCTGCTCCGGAGCCCTGCACGACTCCATCCAGTATGGTGAGGAGAGGAGTGTGTGTGTGTTGCATTGGTGAGGTAGTGTGTGTTCGGTTTTAAACAAGTGTGTAAGCAAGCGAGACAGACAGACAAACAGACAGACGGACGGAGAAAAAATGTATAGCTAAAAAGTTTCAGTCGTGAAAGAAGTTCTACTTCTCAGGTCTCCGAGCAGAGAAAATCAGCAAGCTGACGAACCGCCGGGTCCCGGACATGTTGGTGATCGCTGTCCTTCACACACCCCTCCTCCTCACACAGAGGTGAAGGACTACTGCTTCTAGTTGGTTCTTTTACTGGGATCTGTGCTTTATCTACTGTTGAATAATATGATACCCAGGTATGAGGAGTGTGTCCAGCTGATGCAGAGTCTGGAGTACCAGGGAAACAGGACACGCATCAGCACAGCTAAAGGCTGGTTCTATGTAGGCTGCTTTGACTTCCTGCTCTACTCAGGCAAGTTGGATATTCCATCACTGGGACATATCTTAGTTAATGAACTAAGGGGTAATAATTATAAATGCCATTTAGCTGACGCCTTTATCCAAAGCGGCTTAGTCATGCGCGCATACATTTTACGTATGGTTGGTCCCGGGAATCGAACCGACATTGCAAGCTCCATGCTCTACCAGCTGAGCTACAGAGGACCACTACCATAGGTTGGGTCTCATGGTGTGTGTTCCAGGCTTTGCCTTCCGTCCGTTTGAGGAGTGCTACACCTTTGTGGAGGAGTCCCAGTCAGACCCTAACCTGGTGGCTGACAAGAGTCTGATGATGAACCTCTACTCTGCTCTGGCTCTGTGGTGAGTGGACTGATAGAAATGTTATGAATAGAGCGCACATCATTTTTTTTCTCTACATGCCAGAGAGGCATTTCTGTTCTACATAACATATTTCTATCTGAACGCTCTACAATGGTGTGCCTTTCAAAATGCAGCCCGAAGCTATACTCTAGTCCAACCTACTATCTTTGCAGTCTGTATGTTTCTATGTGTGTGTGTGTCTGTGTGTGTGTCCCGTTCGGCCTAGGTATGCCCGTCTGTGTGAGTGGGAGAAGGCATGTTTCTTCTACACCAAGGCCTGTGGAGTGACCCAACAGGCTCCCTCATCCATCCACTCCATCAACGGCGTGGTCATGTTCCTGGAGTGTCATGTGCTGCTGTTCAGAAAGGCTCTGGTGGAGCACAATCAACACATCAAAGCCATCTACCAGAGCACACAGAAGGTAGCCTAGCAACAGGTAGCCTAGCGAGCCTAGCGACAGGTAGCCTAGCGACAGGTAGCCTAGCGGTTAAGAGCGATGGGCCAGAAACCGAAAGGTTGCTGGTTCAAATCCCTGAGTCGACTAGTTGAAAAATCTGTCGATGTACCCTTGAGCAAGGCACTTAATCCTAATTGCTCTGGATAAGAGCATCTGCTAAATGACTAAAATGTATGCATGCACATACTCAGACGCTCTTTCTTTCTCTCTAGCTCTCCCTCACGCACACACACTCACTCTCCCTCACTCACACACGTTCCTTCACATGCCCATGCCCACACACACATGCTCGCACACACACAGTTGTGTATAATGTACATTTTAGAAAAGTCACACGGTCATATTATAAATGTTCTTCCTGAAACTGACCTAATAGCCATATTATTTCTTATGCAGCACTTCACAGAGTTCAACCGGAAGTACTCAACCAACAAGATGTACGCGCCCCGGGTGCTGCACCTCAGAGCTTACATGTACTTGCTGGCGGGACACGAGGCCCTGGCCACCGCCATCCTCAACAAGGCTGTAATGCTGTGTCAACAGCACGGCAACAAGCTGGAGGAGAGCTGGATCGCACAGAACCAGGTACAGTACTGGAGGAAAGGCCTGAGGGGACACACGGACACACATAATAATGGCTGGAACAGCGCCAATAGCATCAAACACATGGAAACCAATATTGGATACCATTGCACTGATTCCACTCCAGCCATTACCACGAGCCTGTCCTCCCCAATGAAGGTGCCACCAACCTCCTGTGGTGTGTATGCAGTCATCACACACACAGAACAGAAAACTTAACCACATGCATTTAAAATAGACTGCAGTTACACATCGTATACCATGTAGTAAAAATCAGTGGAGGCTGGTGAGGGGAGGACGGCTCATAATAATGCTCGGAATGGAGTTATTGGAATGGTGTCCAACATGGTTTTCATGTGTATGCCATTCCATCCACTCCATTCCAGTCATTATTATGAGCCGTCCTCCCCTCACCAGCCTCCACTGTAGTACATGTATTTTCTCCTTGATAACCTAAACAAGTAGAGCGTAGCGCTTAGCTAGGTGCTTAGTGAATGTATTATTTAATTAAGGACATTTCTAATAAATATGTTGTGAATATTCCCTGTCTTCCTCTTCAGATTTCGTGGTTCGGCGTGTTCAGGCAGAGCACCAGCGACTGGTTCGCTTCCACTTTGACCATGCCTAGCTGGGAGGAGGCTAAGGGGATGGACCCAGAGGAGCTGACCCACACCCGCTACACCCTGATGGGTGTGGGGAGCGAGATCTGGGCTGACAACTCCAGCCTGTACCTCGCCCCAAAGGCAGAGGACACCCAGCTCATCAAAGGCCAAGGATAGGGACGCGGTTCCTTTATTGAGACTGTGGAGAGCAGATTTAAAGGATGTAAGGTCATTGCCGATTTGGATTTGAACTGTGATGTGTTAGGGGTTAATGAGTGTTCGTATCATTTAATCTCGATCAGAAGTGGATGGCCATGATATGAACGTTCACCAAATGAAAGGATGTTTCAATCACTTTATTGTTTCGTACATTTCTCTGTCTTTCTCTCGTAGAACAAATCACATTTATAATAGAACAACAAATATCTGAATTGATAATTTCCCACAGATGAGTCAATAAACTCTTAAACAGAAACTTGTCTTCAGCTATCAATACTAAATTTTAAGGCAGATTTCCACAAGTAAAGTGGCCAAAATTTGATATTGATATTGACCCATTATTATTTCTCTAATAACTAAAATCCATCAACAACACAGTACATGGGATAGACATTGACAACATAAAAGTCTTTTTTTTCTTTTTTGGTTACCCCAATTCAAAGTTTTTAGTAACATATTAGTACCATTTTACACATGAATAAAATATACTATATATTGTACATCGTTAAGAGTCTTCACTTTATTACATTTTGCCCTTTCTCACAAAGGTATTATTATTGCATTTCTATCAATTAACCACACAATCCTGTAGAAAGACACTGCTAAGTTTGATTCACCTTTGTGCAGGTGTTTAAATACAGTTACTGGTAGTTCAGAATCAGAATACAACATCACTTTGTAGGTGTCAAACAAACTGGAATGCAGGAGAAGATATCACATGTCAATGAAACGTACCGACAGGGTAACTGGAACAGTATGCCGGTAAAACACATTTGTATGCCAATGGACATACATGTACATGTACATTGCCTTCAGAAAGTATTCACACCCCTTGACTTTCCACATTTTGTTGTGTTACAAAGTGGGATTAAAATGGATTTAATTGTAAAAAAATGTCAAAGAGCTACACAAAATACTCTAAATGTCAAATTGGAATAAAATTCTAACAGCTATAAAAAATAAAATGTAATATATCTTGATTAGATAAGTATTCAACTCCCTGAGTCAATACATTTTAGCTTTTCATTTTGAATTAATTTGTTAAAATTTCAAAAAATATAATTCCACTTTCACATTATGGGGTATTGTGTGTAGGCCAGTGACAAAAAATCTCTATTTAATTTAGTTTCAATTCAGGCTGTAACAACAAAATGTGGAAAAAGTCAAGGGGTGTGAATACTTTCTGAAGGCACTGTATCTCTACACAGTCATCCAAAGACTCCAAAGACAATTTGAGCATTAAAACCATAGAGATCCTATAAATTACTATATATGGTTAAAACCGTATAGGAATCACATTCCCAATAGGTACAGAATGGCAGGGCTATGCTGCTACGCTAACTGGAATGTAATGTTCTCCAATTCCTGAAATATAACACTGGCCTCAACACTGTAATGGAGAAAGAATACTATCAACAAATCTTCTGGAAAATGGCAGTGAACATTTTACAAATTAGCTTTCAAGAAAGGAATTGTACATTTAACACTTTCAATATTATGTGTGCAGGTTTTAATTGGATACATATACAGTATACTGTTTTCGTATCCTTAAGTGCACAGACCCAATAGTGATGTCAAATTACAAAACAAAACACACATTGATTATTCCATGAACAAGATTTCCATTGTATACTGTAATTGATTTTTCAAAAGGATTCCTATGTTGAAAAAATAGAAAAAAAACATACAAAATACAAACTATTCTGTTAAAAAGTAAAGTTGCTTTAAAATCCATTTGGTTGATACAGATGTAGGATCTTAATTTGATCACACTGATGCAGAAATACTTTTAAAACTTGTAATGTATTTAAAGTTTAAAAATGCTTCTGAAGTTTGAAATGTCCACGTTAAAATTTCAGACTTGATTTTCCCTTATGAAAAATGTTTCAACCATTACAAAAATGTCCATTAATTATAATCCACACATTTCATGTTACTTCAGGATTATTTTCCTGCTGTAGCAAACTGGCTCAAATTAAGATCCTACATCTGTAATAAATTGGCCCACGGGTAGATAGACATAATACTATTAATTCATTGCTTCCTCTGTTGCTGGTATCACCATACATTGACATACATATAAAATAATCACAGTTTATGTTTCTTGGTTCCTCAATAGGGTAACATTGTTTCTAAACGATTTACGCGAGTTGCACACACACACACAGTCTTACATGACGAGAACGCATGGTGCAGCACAGTTCAGAGGTGGTCGAGTGTGGCACAATAGTTGAGTTATTTTCCACAGAACGGTGACGAAGCCAGTACGGATCACAAACTCGTCTCTCTGTCCAACTTTGAATCCTTCCTCTTATGTCTTCTCTCACCACCACTGGAAAACAAAAGGCTATGTGTCACAAATAGCATTAGAGGAGACACTACATATACCACTGAATTGACCAGCTGGATGGCATTGTGTATTGGAGCCCTGCGTGCACTTCATTGATTTGGGGTAATATTACCCATCATGCATAACCACCCTAGACATGCAGTTGTCCCCAACCACCACAGAGGCAAACCAAACCAGAGCATGCTGTGTGTGTGTGTGTCTGTCCACCATATGCATGCATTCATATTCCCCAAACCAGTGAGCGTGAAACATTCAAAACAAAGAGAGACGCCTTGAGACATTTGTTTAGAACTGAGTGCCAACTTTGAGTTGGTGTTTTTTTTACTGTGGATCTTTATGGGTCAAGAGATAACTGGTTGCTCCAGGGTACTTTAGACTGAAGTCCCATACTCAAACTCCGGGCACACTTGCATGACAAAGACCATCATATTCATATTGTCACCTCTACATCATACAATGATACACTGCACATGGAGAGACAAGATATGTAACACCATGCCATTGAGGATTGGGAGTCACTTACCTTTGGGATATCAGCTTCTGAGAGGTTAGGAAGGGGAGCTTATGATGGTAATGGAATGAGAAAGGATAGGAGTTAAGATAGAAGTTAATGATCATCTAAATCTCTACAATGGAAGGGCAGGTCAAAATCCACATTTGATATCTACATTAATATCTACATTAAATATGTTTTACAGTATTCACACCATGAATAGAATAGAAAACAGAAAAGTATTTGAGATTGGACAAGTAAATGGTCTGCGGCTAATATATAGGTCCAATAAATAAATGAAATGGCATTTTTGGTGAAAGGTATCTATTCATTAATTGATTAATTGATTGATTGGTGGACATTCCAACCTTTTGGAGCTTGGATCCTTCTTGGAGTTGTCACTGGGGCTGATACTATTCCACACGTTCCCGAAGGAGCCTTTGGACATCTCATCGGAAATGTTCACCGTAGCGGGATCGTTCCTACAAAACACAAAACCGAGAATGCTCTGTCAGTCACTGCATGTTCTCATAGGCAAGACATCCTCTGAAATGTGTTGATGATTAGGCCCTGATCTTGAATTAGCTGAAATCATGTTTTCTGTAAGTTGCTGGCACAAAAAAATGAGGTTGTGCCGCGGTATTGGCAGAACAATTGATACAATGCATGTGCAACATGGCCCTCTATTGTTTCCTTGCAATAGCTTGTCACCAAAACCTGTACCAGGTTTTTTTTAAACGAACTTTCTAGTGCCTACAGTCTCTGCATGTTTTGTTAGTTGGACTTACTTGTAATTTCCTTCCAGTGGCAACGTAACTATCCCCTCCTCCTCCTCCTCTATAATACTGGGCTCCTCCTGAAGAGAGAGAAATGAAGAAAGTGACTGTTAAATCACACTATTGCACCACAAGCCCAGATGATTGATAGAGTCATAATGTGCTAACATATCTGTATGGCTTCAATATGTTTAAGAGCACCAAGGACTGTTTACCTCTTCTCCTTCCTCCAGTTTCTTCTTCTTCCACTCAGGCATCAGGTCGTCCAGCCAGCTCAGCTCCTTCTTGGTGAACAGGAAGTCCAGCAGCTTACGGATGAACACCAGAGCCAACACCTAGAGGAGAGAAGCAATTCTCCTTACATTCTCCTCCTGTCAACTAAGTGTGGTGACACGTGCCGTACCTACAGTACATAAAGCTTAAGGTGAATACCGAATTAAATATAAAAGCAAAATAAATGTCTACATACTCAAAAGACATAACATCACTTTCTCAATCTCTCTCTCTCTCTCTCTCTCTCTCTCTCTCTCTCTCTCTCTCTCTCTCTCTCTCTCTCTCTCTCTCTCTCTCTCTCTCTCTCTCTCTCTCTCTCTCTCTCTCTCTCTCTCTCTCTCTCTCTCTCTCTCTCTCTCTCTCTCTCTCTCTCTCTCTCTCTCTCTCTCTCTCTCTCTCTCTCTCTCTCTCTCTCTCTCTCTCTCTCTCTCTCTCTCTCTCTCTCTCTCTCTCTCTCTCTCTCTCTCTCTCTCTCTCTCTCTCTCTCGAGCACGCGCACACACACACACACACAGACCCCCCACCCACACACAACCCCACCCTCCACACACACGTTACCATCATGGGGAAGACGATGGCATAATTTGAGGTCTTGATGACCCAGAGCATGACCAGGCAGCTGAGCTGGATGATGGTGAAGAGGTGGACCTTCCTCAGCGGAACGTGTCTCAGGTAGATGAAGTCTGGCTGGTGCTTGGCCGGCATGCCAAACAGCTTGAGACGGTCAAAGAACTGGATACCTCTCAGTGAGGATGCTCCCATGTACAAGAACACTCCATACAGTACAGGCATGGGGATAAACTTGAAACAGATAGAGAGACAGCACTCAATTTAGTCTTCAACAGTTGTGTATGCGTGTGACTATGCTCATGCACGTGCGCATGATTGTGCTAAAGTGTGTGTGTTTGTTGTAATTGATCTCATGTATATCTGAGGTCTGGCCTTTGACCTCTGACCTCCCTCACCTTGAGGACAGAGGTCATGAAGACGGAGCAGCCCATGAGTAGGAAGATCATGAGGCCGGTGAAGCGCTGCTCTCTGATCCCCAGGAACTTGGGCTGTTCCCCGGGGGCTGAGCACTCTGACTCCAGCTTCAGGCTGTTGACGTGGGAGATGGAGAGGACGGTGGCTGCCACAAACCAGGGCAGGCCCATCACAGAACACACCCCCAGCATCACCCCCACCACAAACAGGTCCAGGTGGTAGCCACAGCCCTTCTGTTGATGGGAACCAGAGATATGGGGTTATAGCATCCATACTGCAGCGATACGGTAGTAGTATACTATAATACATGAACAATAAGGAGATATACTGTATAATGTTCAGATCTTTAATTATGGAGATATACTGTATACTGTTCTGATCTTTAGTTATGGAGATATACTGTATACTGTTCAGATCTTTAATTATGGAGATATACTGTATACTGTTCAGATCTTTAATTATGGAGATATACTGTATACTGTTCAGATCTTTAATTATGGAGATATACTGTATACTGTTCAGATCTTTAGTTATGGAGATATACTGTATACTGTTCAGATCTTTAATTATGGAGATATACTGTAGACTGTTCAGATCTTTAGTTATGGAGATATACTGTATACTATTCAGATCTTTAATTATGGAGATATACTGTATACTGTTCAGATCTTTAGTTATGGAGATATACTGTATACTGTTCAGATCTTTAGTTATGGAGAAATGAGGAACAGTATGCAAGGCGTTAGTTGAAATGGTAGCCATAGCCAAATGGGACAGAAATTAAACAGTCCCCTCAAAAATTGGGATCAAAACCCCAAAATAGAATCAGCCTTTAGGGGTTTGACGGTTAATTATATCATAATAATGACCTGTTAAGTTTTGAATTTCACATTTTATCTGTGAAAACTATTACCACCATATAGCAGTAAAAGCAGACACAGTAGAATGACTTGAATTGGCAGCCATTACCTTCAGTTTGTGTTCCTTCCTGTTGATGATAACAGCAGTGATCTGTTGGTCCATGAAGATGAGGATGGTGCAGAGCAGGGCAGGGAGGACCGCGATTATAGTGGTCCACCACGGGTTGCGCCCTATTGGGTTCACTATCCAACCACGGTCGTCTCTGGTTGGCTGTGGGAGGGAGTGAACATGATCATGATCTGTGTGTGTGTGTGTGTGTGTGTGTGTGTGTGTGTGTGTGTGTGTGTGTGTGTGTGTGTGTGTGTGTGTGTGTGTGTGTGTGTGTGTGTGTGTGTGTGTGTGTGTGTGTGTGTGTGTGTGTGTGTGTGTGTGTGTGTGTGTGTGTGTGTGTGTGTGTGTGAGTGTGTGTGTGTGCTCACCTTGAACTTGTTGGGGACCTGCAGTTTGGGTGAGGGGATTCCCAGGGCGTAGTCCACTAGGACCATGGTGAGGATGGTGATGAAGACAGCAAAGTCACTGATCTGGGCCCTCACCTGAAGAACAAGAGAAATTCACAGTCAAACTAGGAACTGAGCTTATGGTGAATCTCCTATTTCTCAGTGGCATGTGAATGCAAGTTAATTGTCTGTAACGTCTTCACTTGTCTGCTTGGCGGAACGGTGTATCACATCTATCTTGTTCAGGTTGTCGTTGTAAAAGATAATGTGTTCTCAATGACTTACCTGGTTAAATAAGGCAAATAATAATAATAAAGCGCAAGTAAGTGTAGGATCTCTTAGATGCCACAAGGGGGCATCAGTACACTGGAAAATAAATTCTTACTCCTGCAGCACCCAACAGCACTCATCGACATATCATTGAAATATAATGGGTAGATTTCCATATTATTTCTCAAAATGATGTACCAGTAGGCGGTAGAGCACTGATACATCCACCAAAGTCTGAGAGATTATGGGGCAAGCATCAACAATCAATCAAATATCATTGAAATCCCTGCAGATGTGGCTACCGGTCCACATTCCTTGCACTCAGGAATTATGAGGTGTAGTTGGACGTGCCTTGGTGGGGAAATAGCGGCTGGTCTTGAACTCCTTGAGGAAAGCAGACATGAAGACAGTAGAGAAGAAGAGGACCACGGACCAGAAGAGAACGTCAGGGATGTAGGGGCCGTGGGGGCCACAGGCGCTGCCGTCAAACTCCCCCCGGAACACAAAGCACTCCTATACAGGAAGAGAGAGCGACTGTAACAGCTGAACACAAAGCACTCCTATACAGGAAGAGAGAGCGACTGTAACAGCTGAACACAAAGCACTCCTATACAGGAAGAGAGAGCGACTGTAACAGCTGAACACAAAGCACTCCTATACAGGAAGAGAGAGCGACTGTAACAGCTGAACACAAAGCACTCCTATACAGGAAGAGAGAGCGACTGTAACAGCTGAACACAAAGCACTCCTATACAGGAAGAGAGAGCGACTGTAACAGCTGAACACAAAGCACTCCTATACAGGAAGAGAGAGCGACTGTAACAGCTGAACACAAAGCACTCCTATACAGGAAGAGAGAGCGACTGTAACAGCTGAACACAAAGCACTCCTATACAGGAAGAGAGAGCGACTGTAACAGCTGAACACAAAGCACTCCTATACAGGAAGAGAGAGCGACTGTAACAGCTGAACACAAAGCACTCCTACAACAGGAAGGTACGAGAGACCTGAGAAGAATCCTATATCTTTAACAGGATAGACTGGCCGTGTCTGAAATCTGTCTTGCCTACTACATACTAAAACTACATCCTGTGTACTAACAGTACTACATACTATTTAGAATGTACTGTTTAGTAAAAATGTATGCAATTAGCAACAAATATCAATATACCACTTATTTATACTGAGAAGGCGTCATCTAATGCAGAATCGCGCTTGTTCCCCCGCTTGTTCCCCACTATCACCTATTCTGATTATCAGCTGTTGTCAAACACACATGGGTGTGAAAAAACGATTATCTTCCTCAATAGTGTGTGGTGAATTCTACTTGACGAAAAGCCGAACTGAGTATGACATGCTGGCATTTAAAGCATACAACTTTTTGAAATTTCACATACTACAAAACGTTATATTTTCGCATATCCAAAAAGCCTACTATTTAGAACGCAAGTATGGGTATTTGGACATGGCCACTGTAAGGTATGAGTTACCTACATAGGAAAGATAAGAAGACCCAGTCAAAGTTAGCCCCTGGTCCCAGATCTGTTTGCACTTTATAGACAACTCCTATACACACAAACAGATCTGAAACCAGGATAATTAGAAATATTATGTTAAGTACAATGTTTGTGCATACTGCACAGTGCTTATATTCTGTAGTACTCTACCACTGACATTTCATATGGATGTCTCCACTATACATTTATTTCATGTCAATGACTCCATTTCCTCTATGCAAAGATTTGGACAGAATCAACGTGCATGAGTGCGTGCATGAGGGACTGGCTCATGCTGAATCATGTCTGTGTGAACCCAGTCATTCATGCACATAGGATTGAAGTCACATATTGTGTGTGTTTGTGTGTGTGTGCGTGTCATTCTTGACTGGCTTCATGCAGGTGCGCATATGTGTGTTGGAGTGAGATTGACACATTAAGCCTTCAGAGGTGTGACAGAGTCACAGTGAATACTAAAAGAATGCTCTACTGTTCTGACTGTTTCTCTATGGTGACTGTGCGTGGTTAAATCCTGTTGAAATCCTGCCTACATATCTTTAATCCTGTCACACTGTTCTGTTCGGTTCCCTCTGGGGAAACACATTGTACTATTAAGAGACAATGTCTATCCCTATAGCATCACACCCCTCTCCAGGGGATGGCTATTTCACCATGAAAAATACACTATATTTAAACAATATAATATTTGTAGCAATTTGCTGATGAGTGATGTTTTAGAAGTAATTGAGTAAGGTGTTAGTTACATCATGTCTCAATATTACATCAGGGGGTGGTTATTGGTCAATAGTCCCCCGTGGTGCCTGACCCTGCACTGCACTATAATACTACTGACCTCTAGAAGTTAATGTGATGATTACACAGTGCAGCTGGGGGTCTACTACAGAAGGAGGTAGTCAGTGACCTTACAGAGCAAGGCTTCATCGCCCAGAACCCAAGATCAGGGCTTTTAGGCTTCAAACCCCTCTTTACCTTGACCTCCAGGCTGGTCCAGTTGACCTCTGATGCAGTGATGTTCCTGTCCTCCCAGTACCTCAGAGTGGAGTTGCTGGGATCCTTTGGCTCCACACACGCACACCTGTCAGAGCACAACACACACATACATGAGTGCACACACACGTGCACACACACGTAAACACACACATATAAACAGTCACACACAAGCCCGCAGACACACACATGCACAAGTACGCATGTATGAGTACACACACGTGCACGAATAAACACACACACACATTTGTCATCTTGCAGCCTTAGTCTGCACATGTCAACACATCTGTGTCCTTATAGTTATTCCACCTCAAAAAGCACAAGAAAGAGGATTTTGAAACCCACCATCTCAGATTGTTCTGAAATCGCTTCTGTAGTTAGAAACTGATAAGGTTAGCATTCCTAAAATATAATTTTTCTGAAATATTATTTGATCTCTGAGAAATTAAGGGATTGCACCCAAATTGGCCATTTTAATTTATAGGATTCATATGAGCAAAAGCAATTGGTTTTCTACTTAAAGTTGCAAAGAGAATATTGTGATCCATTTAAGAGACCAGCAAAATTGATAAAAGGGTGTGGTGGCAGTAGCAGAAACAGCGGCATCTAGTGGGCAAAACTTGGTACTTTCACACTAATTTTATGGTATAGAATGCAAGTGACTTCAATGGCTAATAATTTCTCTGAACAGGGGAACAAAACATCACCATATTCATAGGGAATACATTACAAAGGATGAAGATGCAATACTCCAAGCAGCAGCTCCATACTACGTTTCAGACATAGAGAACTGATACTGTATACTGGTTGTTGGGCTGAGATTGGCGTGGGATGTGGGGGGTCCGTGGGTGGCTTTTGATCATTTTATTGGATACCTCATGTCTTACTCATTGTTAGGAAGAATTATGGTCCAAATCGAATGTTAGGTACTATATTTATTGAAGATCCTATAAATTAAAACGGCCAATTTGGGTGGAATAATTAGCTTAATTTCTCAGAGATCAAATTATTAATTAAGTTTCAGGAATGCTAATCTTGTCTGTTTCTAACTACAGAAACGATTTGAGAATAATCTCAGATGGTGGGTGACATGGCTTGCTGAAATGACATGGAATGAAACATGCGGATTAATCTCTATGACCTCACCAATGTGAACATTAACATTTACTTGACCGTACATTACATTGACTTAGAACGATTACATCATGTATTAATGTATGTCCCTGGATTTACACATGGGATTATTCAGCATACTACAATAATCTTGTAGCATTACCGAAAAACTGGATAAACTGCCCATATTGCCCATCTGTGCTTTGATGATGTAGCTAGCTAACACCAATGTGTACAGGACTCTGGTAAACAGTATGTGTTAAAAAATTAATAAAAAATGGACTGTTGTCCACCTGCAGTATTGTAGGTCGAGTAGTACTTACACTTATGAATGCTACTTAAACAAAGAAGTACAATTTATTCCTACTACTACTAGTTCCACTTAAGAGTAGCGGTAGTTAGTGGGGTCCTGGTTCCATTAATGAGTACACTCTTAGAAAAAAGGGTTCCAAAAGGGTTCTTCGGGTGTCCCCATAGGAGAACCCTTTTTGGTTCCAGGTAGAACCCTTTTGGGTTCCATGTAGAACCCTCTTTGGAAAGGGTTCTACATGGAACCCAAAATAGTTCTCCCTGGAACCAACAGGGTTCTACCTCCAACAAAAAAGGGTTATTCAAAGGGTTCTCCTATGGGGTTCTAGATAGCACCTTTTTTTCCAAGAGTGTGCTACAGGTTAAGAGTACTAGTTTCACTTATTGGCAGTTAAAGGAGTACTACTAGTTGCACTTACAAGTACTGGTAGTTAGAGGAATACTAGTTCCACTTATGACTATTTAATCCACTTATGACTATCAGTTCCACTAACGAGTACTATTTCCATTACTTACGAGTACTGGGTGAGTTTCTGAAGGTTGTTGTTCATGTTGATGGGGTAGTGTTCTCCCAGGTGGATGAGTTTCTCCAGGGCTTCGTAGATGAAGATGATGCAGATGAGCGAGGCGAAGGCCTCCTCTGTGAAGCGGGTGATGTAACAGACCAGGGAGCTAGCATCTGTAGCCACTAGGAGCAGGCAGAGGAACGCCGTCCACAGGCCGATACAGGCCCTCAGGGAGAGGTAGGACAGGTCATAGTCCCTGTGGACAAACACACACACATGTAACTGGTGGGATGCGAACCCCCATCTCCCACACGGAAGACCAACGTCTTAACCATTAGACCAAAAGGACATTTCTTCTTGGGCAGAGGTTATCACCGATTTTCACACGAGCATACACACACACACGGACACACACACACACACATACACACATGCATGCACACACACACACACACACACACACACACACACACACATACACACTTGACTGCAATCCAAAGTCCATGCATGAATGAATGACTGGGTTCGCACAGACATGATTCAGCATGAGCCAGTCCCTCATGCACGCACTCATGCACTTTGATTCTGTCCAAATCTGTGCATAGAGGAAATGGAGTCATTGACATGAAATATATTTATAGTGGAGCCATCCATATGAAGTGTCAGTGGTAGAGTACTACAGAATATAAGCACTGTGCAGTATGCACAAACATTGTACCTAACATTGTCTGCCAATATATTTCCAATTAACCTGGTTCCAGATCTGTTCACGTATATAGCCATAGTCATAGTCCATGTGGACAAACACACACACGTGTAACACTCGGAAGACCAACGTCTTAACCATTAGACCAAAAGGACACTTCTGCTTGGGGCAAGGTTGTCACCAATTTTTGCACGAGAGACACACATGGACACACACACACACACACAAACAAACACACACAGCCTTAGAAAAACCCATACATCTATACTTAAAGTCTTCCTACATGCCAGGAACAATGTACTGCAGCCATGTCACAGTGATGAGAGCAGCTAAGACAATGTGACAATGTATCTGAAATGGGGCAAACTCACTTGCAGAATTTGAAGAGAATCTTCTCAAACACTAGAACAGGCCCTGTGCTGCCTAGAATGGTGAGAGGCTGCCCAGCGAACAAGGAGTAGGCTATCCCCGTCATGGAGGCTCCAAACAGGGACTCAATTGCACTCTGGCCAAAGAGGAAGAGACAGTAATAGGTTAATGGATCACAGGTTGCATAGCACTTTTCATAATAACTACACCTGTGAGTCTGTGCAGTCTTTATTTGTTGAAGTTGGATATCTACTGGGGGATACAGCAACTAAAACATATCCATCTGTTTAGAGTTCAGCTTCATAAGGATACCATCGTCCTTACCTAATGTGTGAATGTAAAAGTGCTTTATTGTTGTGCATAACTACATCAGAAATCCAACAAACAAATACAGGAAGTAGGCCTTCAGAAAGTCAGACTGTTCTTCTGCCATTTGTAATAACATTTGTCTTACTATGCGTCCCTCTGTGGCTTCCCCCAGTAGTCCTCCGAAGGTGATGACAGGAGACATGCAGGCACAGTAGAGGAAGAGGAAAGAGGCCAGACACTGCAGGCTCACAGCGTCCGTGTAGTCAGACAGGTAGTGGGGCGCCTTGCGCTTGATGTCCATGAAGAACCCTCCAAAGAACCTGGAAATGACACACACATTAGTGCATGTACACATGCATACACACACACACACACACACATACCACCTTAGTGAACCAGCATCAAATACCATATGAAGTAAAAGGAGTCAAATGTGTTTCCTTTCATTTTTCAGTTGCTTTTTTAAACACATTCCCACAGGCCACACACTAGGAGGAGGGATGGAGAGAGGAAATATACAGGCACATGGCGACCTAGCCGGAGGCGGTTGCCGGGGTTACGGTGGGCGTGACTTTGAGTGGTATTTCAGCCGAGTCGGGGATGGATGCTATGCTGTGGCCCTCTGGGAGATCATGGCTCATAGCAGAACTGGGCTGCAGGCCAACCTACTGTACCGTCAGGATGAGTTCCTCAGAGACCTACTGTAGCAGGGATCACTTACTACAACTACAACTATATCACTTAAAAACCCATTATATACAGCATCACTTACTACAACTACACATAGCCTACTGCCTCCCTCTAAATATACTGTATTACACTACTACAGCTTTCTCCTTACTCCAAATACACTCTACTACACTACTGTAGATACCCAAAACAAATTACACCTACAATAAAGTATTGTTAATAAAGTTGTAACACTTTATTGTTTGTGTCCATAAGTGCTTATAAGCTACTGCTAATAAGACACTAATAATTCATGAATTCATATACATTATTTTGCACTGTTAAGTATTTATTAGCATTTTAAGAGATTAGGTAACTTTATTTACAGCATCAAAATGGAATGCTGTAGGGTATTAATATTGAACAAATTATAGCCTATAAACAGCACTTAGTTAAAGCACACTTAGTGCATGTATTATAAGTGGACATGATTATATGATGAACTTATAAAAGCTTAATAATAGATTCAAATCAGCCCTTAGTTAATGCACACACAGTTAGAGCATTATATGTGGACATTTAATTGTACAATGAAGTGTTACCAAAATAGCTAGAGTGTTTTCCCCAGTGCTGTCGAGGCACATTTTAATAAGTGATGCTGGTCTTATGTAGGAAAGTATGCATGGATGATTCCAAACGCATGTATCACACTCAATCCCAGCTCTTTTTGTGAACTCTTGAGTTTGAGGAACGAGAGAAACCCATAAGGAGGGCTAAATGTTCTGCTAGGGACAGGGAGAGCCGGAGAAGAG